>NC_134689.1:27862859-28162859 GCF_050947455.1 Rhinoderma darwinii
AAAGGTTGTAAAGAGAACTAAAATGGTAATTTGTTGAATTTGCAGCATCAGGAGGTCATATTTACAGAAATCAAAAGCTCTTTCAATAAAAAAAAACTTAACAGGCCAAGTTACGTGTTAACATAGGACCCCTTCTTTGATATCACCTTCACAATTCTTGCATCCATTGAATTTGTGAGCATTTGGACAGTTTCTGCTTGAATATCTTTGCAGGATGTCAGAATAGCCTCCCAGAGCTTCTGTTTTGATGTGAACAGCCTCCCACACACATAGATATTTTGCTTGAGGATGCACCAAAGGTTCTCAATAGGGTTGAGGTCAGGGGAACATGGGGGCCACACCATGAGTTTCTCTCCTTTTATGTCCATAGCAGCCAATGACACAGATGTATTCTTTGCAGCATGAGTTGGTGCATTGTCATGCATGAAGATAATTTTGCTACGGAAGGCACGGTTCTTCTTTTTGTACCACGGAAGAAAGTGGTCAGTCATAAACTCTACGTACTTTTCAGAGGTCATTTTCACACCGTCAGGGACCCTAAAGGGGCCTACTAGCTCTCTCCCCATGATTCCAGCCCAAAACATGACTCTGCCACCTCCTTGCTGACGTCGCAGCCTTGTTGGGACATGGTGGCCATTCACCAACCATCCACTACTCCATCCATCTGGACCATCCAGGGTGGCACGGCACTCATCAGTAAACAACGCGGTTTGAAAATTAGTCTTCATGTATTTCTGAGCCCACTGCAACCGTTTCTGCTTGTGAGCATTGTTTAGGGGTGGCCGAATAATAGCAAGGCATTTTAGCAGCTGCTCTCCTAATCCTATTAATTTGTCTGGCAGAAACCTTCCTCATTATGCCTTTATCTGAACGAACCCGTCTGTGCTCTGAATCAGCCACAAATCTTTTCACAGTACGATGATCACGCTTAAGTTTTCTTGAAACATCCAATGTTTTCATACCTTATCCCAGGTATTGCACTATTTCACGCTTTTCGGCAGCAGAGAGATCCTTTTTCTTTCCCATATTGCTTGAAACCTGTGGCCTGCTTAATAATGTGGAAGTAGTTTTAAGTAGTTTTCCTTTGATTGGGCACACCTGGCAAACTAATTATCACAGGTATCTGAGATTGATTACAATGATCCAAAGAGCCCTAGGACACAATACCATCCATGAGTTTAATTGAAAAACTAATAATTAAATGTTTATGACACTTAAAACCAATGTGCATAATAATTTGTAACACGGTGTAGGCAGAGGTGAACCTAGCCCCTCTGCTGCCTGAGGCGAACTATAAAAAGGCGCCCCCCCCCAATCTATCGGAGTTTTCTCATTACTACCTTTACACATCAAACACGCAATATATAAAAAAAAATTAAATAGGAAAACATTTGTTGTTTATTTGTAAAGTGCTGTTTAATGTATAGAGAAGATTTAAAGAACTCTTTTTACTGTATTACTTTAGTATCATAGATCAGCAATGCAGCATTAACACTGAAAATGGTTTAAAGAGGCTCTGTCACCAGATTTTGCAACCCCTATCTGCTATTGCAGCAGATAGGCGCTGCAATGTAGATTACAGTAACGTTTTTATTTTTAAAAAACGAGCATTTTTGGCCAAGTTATGACCATTTTTGTAATTATGCAAATGAGGCTTGCAAAAGTCCAAGTGGGTGTGTTTAAAAGTAAAAGTCCAAGTGGGCGTGTATTAGGTGCGTACATCGGGGCGTTTTTAATACTTTTACTAGCTGGGCGCTGTGAAGAGAAGTAACATCCTCTTCTCTTCAGAACGCCCAGCTTGTGACAGTGCAGATCTGTGACGTCACTCACAGGTCCTGCATCGTGACGGCCACATCGGCAGCAGAGGCTACAGTTGATTCTGCAGCAGCATCAGCGTTTGCAGGTAAGATCGACTTACCTGCAAACGCTGATGCTGCTGCAGAATCAACTGTAGCCTCTGGTGCCGATGTGGCCGTCACGATGCAGGACCTGTGAGTGACGTCACAGATCTGCACTGTCACAAGCTGGGCGTTCTGAAGAGAAGAGGATGTTACTTCTCATCAGAGCGCCCAGCTAGTAAAAGTATTAAAAACGCCCCGATGTACGCACCTAATACATGCCCACTTGGACTTTTACTTTTAAACACACCCACTTGGACTTTTGCAAGCCTCATTTGCATAATTACAAAAATGGTCATAACTTGGCCAAAAATGCTCGTTTTTTAAAAATAAAAACGTTACTGTAATCTACATTGCAGCGCCTATCTGCTGCAATAGCAGATAGGGGTTGCAAAATCTGGTGACAGAGCCTCTTTAACATCTTCTATGCCCCCTTTTTATTACCTAATTGACTTATGATTTTTAACCGAGTTCAGTGGCCCGGCGTGGTCGGCATGATGCAGTGACGTCATCGTGCCGGGCAGTTGACGTCATCAGCGTGCTCCCGATCTCTTGTAGGCCTCAGGCCTAAACCAGGCTGTGGCCTACAAGAGCAAACGGCGGAGCAGGGGTTTCTATTGTGGCAAATTATTATTTTTTTTACATTTTATACTGCTAACTTTTTTTTGGTTGGTTCCGCTGGACCGTTTGGACTAAGTCGTAGATTCATTGGACTACTTCAATGACCTACTTTAAAAAAAAAAAAAATTGTGAAAGAGGGTTGCATGGGGGAGTTTTGATTTCAATAAAAAAAAAATCTTATGTTTGTTTTTTTTAAATACTTTATTATGGCCTTAGTAATGGCAGCTGTCTGATTGACAGTGTTCAATTACTAAGGCTGGGGCTTAGCATTAGCCAGTAAAAAGGCTATCACTAACCCCTATTATTACCCCGGTTCCCACTGCCGCCAGGGATACCGGGAAGAGTCGAGTACGATTCAGTACCTGGCCATCTGAAACGACTGTTAGGCCGCAGGCTGGTATTATCAGGCTGGGAAGTGCCAAAAAAGTGGCCCTTCCCACCCTGGGGATGCTAGGGTGCAGCTGATTTATTGTATCTGGCTCGTTATGAAAAATTGGGGAAACTCCTCGTCATTTTTTAAAAATAAATTGAAAAAAAAATTACGTGAGATCCCCTCTATTTTTCATAGCCAGCCAGATACAATAAAGCAGCAGCAGCAGCCTAGCATCACCAGGGTGGGAAGGGCCATGGTTTTTGTCCCTTCCTAGCCTGATAGTACCAGCCTGCGGCCACCCAAGTGCCCTTCTCTTCAGACGGTCGGGTGCTGGATCGTACCCAGCACTTCCCGGTACTCCTGGTGGCGGTGGGTACCGGGGTAATAATAGGGGTTAGTGATAGCCTTATTACTGGCTAACACTAAGCCCCTTCTTAGTAATGGACGCTCTCGATCAGACAGCAGCCATTACTAAGGCGGTAATGAAGTATTAAAAAACAGAGACATAAAGTAATTTATTTTATTGAAATGACAACTCTTCCACACAATCCACTTTAACCATTTTATAAAAAAAAAAAGAAAAAAAGCTTACATCAGCGAAGTAGTCCAACGAATCTACGACGTAGTCCAAATGGTCCAGCGGAACCTACAAAACAAAAATTAGCAGTATGAAAAATAAAAATAAAGTTGGCTGCCCCCACAGACGTACAAACATATGAATAAATAGCTACCTTCGGGAACATATTAAAATAATAAGAAAAATTAGGCCCATAAAATAAAACATATCAAATAAAAATAAAAAAAATTATAACACCTTTCTTTTAAAGAGAACCTTTCATCTCCCCATACATGTACAGCTGAGTGCAGCATGTAATGGGGAGGGCCGCACAAACTTTGGGGCACTTTCCATTTTTTTCCTAGCCTCCTTCGTTATTTAGGTATCGGTGCTGTAATATTTGGTGCCCGATATTTAAATAACCCCCTGAACTGTCAATGGGGAGGTAATTGGCAAGGGGGCGTGTAACATCGCTGTGGCACTGTCCAATCAGCTACAGACAGTTTCAGAGCAAAAGCTGGACAGAGAGCGCGTGCGCGCGAGCGCGCAGCTCCGCCACCACTAAGGAACAGAAGAAGAGTGTGAATTCTTCTTCTTCTGTTTCATGGCATCGGAGCTGTGCGCGCACGCACGCTCTCACTCTTTAGCTCTCGGCAGACAAGGACGACAAGACTGATCTCTCACCTGAGATCACAGTCTTGTACTTGCCTGCCGAGAGCTGGAGTGAGAGCGTGCGCGCGCACATGCTCTCCTCTCTCCAGCTCTTGCTGTTGACATTGTCCGTAGCTGATTGGACAGTGTCACAGCGATGTTACACGCCCCCTTGCCAATTACCGCCCCATTGGCAGTTCATGGGGTTATTTAAATATCGGCGACAAACATTACAGCACCGATATCTAAGTAAGGAAAGAGGTTAGGAAAAAAAATGTAAAGTGCCCCAGAGTTTGTGCAGCCCTGACCATTACATGCTGCACTCAAATGCAAATCTGTGGGTAGGTGAAAGATTCTCTTTAAAGTGTAACAACTTTTTTAAAAACTTTTGACATGTCAGAAGTTTTGATCAGTGGGGTCCGAACACTGAGACCCCCCACTAGTCTCTAAAACGAAGCAACAGAAGTGCTCGGGTGAGCGGTGTGCCACTTCAATTCTGTTTGGCTTTCCTTGGAGCAGTGTACGGGCTCAATAGAAAGTCTAGGAGTCCGTACACCGCTCACTCGGCTGAAAGTCGATCATAAATGAAGCGGCACAGCGCTCACCCGAGCACTTCTGCTGCTTTGTTTTAGCGATCGGTGGGGGCCTCAGTGCTCGGTCCCCCACCGATGAAAACTTCGGACATGTCACTATGATATATAAAGATATCTATTACTGCGATTGGTGCAAGTTTTAATTACGTTTTATTGAAAATGATTTGTACTTTTTGAGATACAGCTGCTTTGTATCCTGTATACAGAGCAGCTGTATATTGCGCTGAGACCTGAATCCATTAGGTCGCCTATTACCGATCACATCTAAGTTATGAACTTAGATGTGATTGGTAACAGCTCGATCCTGCAGGACCCGCTGACCTGACGGATACAGCGCTATATACATTATATAATATATTTATTTTAATTAGCGGGGGCAGGTTTATGGGGAAGGATTAGGGCCTGTTCACATCAGCGTTGGCTTTCCGTTCCGGGGTTCCGTGGGAGGTTTCCGTCGGGTGAACCCCGCAACGGAAAGTCAAACTGAAACCACAGCTTCCGTTTCAGTCACCATTGAAATCAATGGTGACGGAAACATTGCTAATGGTTTCCGTTCGTCACCATTCCGGCAGGTTTCCGTTTTTGTGACGGAATCAATAGCGCAGTCGACTGCGCTAATGGTGACGGAAACGGAAGCTGTGGTTTCAGTTTGACTTTCCGTTGCGGGGTTACCTCCAACGGAACCCCAGAACGGAAAGCCAACGCTGATGTGAACAGGCCCTAAGGCTTCTTTCACACTAGCATTAATATACGTTTACCTCTCTTCCGTCAGAGGAAGAGAGGATCGATACGTTAAACGGAAAGCAACGGTTCCATTAGAATTACCATTGCTTTCAATGGTAATTCTTTTGTATCAGTTGCTTTCCGTTTGTCTCCGTTCGCTAAGTTTCCGTTTTTTTTTAAAGGAAACAAAAGTGCAGTCTGCAGAACTTTTATTTCCGTTCAAAAGAACGGAAACCTAGTGAACGGAGACAAACGGAAAGCAACTGATACAAAAGAATTACCATTGAAAGCAATGGTAATTCTAATGGAACCGTTGCTTTCCGTTTAACGTATCGATCCTCTCTTCCTCTGACGGAAGAGAGGTAAACGTATATTAATGCTAGTGTGAACAAAGCCCAATACAAGATATTAATATTAAAAAAAAAAAAAAAAAAAAAACCCCAGCTGGGATTTGAACCAGCAACCTTCCATGTGTAAAGCAGACAAGCTAACCACTACACTATAGAAGCTGTCATAGATGATACCTGTGAAACTGTAGTAGTTGAGGGTTTACTATTAGTCTCTCCTGTCTCTGCTGCGTGTGGGTGGTGACTGGTCAGAGACTCACAGTCAGACTGGCTTGCCGCAGCTGCCGCATTCAGTGTGCACTGTGAGTGACTGTGAGGGTATGTTCACACGGCGGGGGTCCGTAACGGCTGAAATTACGGGGATGTTTCAGCCTGAAAACATCCCCGTAATTTCAGCCGTACCGGCATGTGCAGGCGCTTGAACGCCGCGTCGATTACGGCCGTAATTAGCGCTGCTATTCATTGGAGTCAATGAATAACGGCTCTAATTACGGCCAAAGAAGTGACAGGTCACTTCTTTGACGCGGGCGTCTGTTTACGCGCCGTCATTTGACAGCGGCGCGTAAATATACGCCTCGTGTGAACAGACAAACGTCTGCCCATTGCTTTCAATGGGCAGATGTTTGTCAGCGCTATTGAGGCGCTATTTTCGGGCGTAATTCGGGGCAAAAACGCCCGATTTACGTCCGTAAATAGGCCGTGTGAACATACCCCGAGACTCACCAGTCACAGCCCTATTTGTAGCTTTCCCACGCTAATTAAGCACAGGAAAGCTACAAAGCCAGGAGTATACTGCAAGGGGGGGGGGGCATTTTACTGACAGCAGAGGGCTCTATAGGGGGGAATTATCACCCCACCATAGAGCCCTGACTAGTTACTATACTGAAAGGTTAGGGGTGTCTGAGCATCTGACTGACTGCTCTAAAGGGGGGGGGGCAGAATCCCCCCCTATAGAGCTCTCTGCAGTAAGTCAGACCCTCCCCCACCCACACTAATCGTTGCATTATAGTGATGTGAGGGCTCTATGGGGTAGATTATTCCAGCCCCATAGAGCCCTCTGCTGTCGGTAAAATGCCCAGACCCCCCCCTTGCAGTATACTCACGTCACGGGTCCCGGTCCCAGCAAGGCAGGAACTTACCTCTGCTGCTCGTCGCTCCTCCTGCAGACTTGCTCCTCTCTGCCTGCATGTGCTGTGTGCAGCGTCAGAGAGGAGGAGGAGTATTACAGACGTTCGGCACGTCTCTCCCCGGTCCAGTCCGTCCCGGGCTGAAAATGCCGCCCCCCCCGTTTGGGTAGGCGGTGCCGTCTGAGGCCGTCAGCTCACCTGGCCTCATGGCAGATGCGGCACTGGGTGTAGGTGCAGTACCAATGTAACAACGTACTAACAAAGTACATAGACCTCCTCAGACAGTTTGCACAAAGGTTATATGAACATAAATATTCAAATAGTACAACATGCACTGTCTTAAATTATATAGCAATATAAGCGAATGGTAAACCTGCAAAGTAATATAATACCACACCAGCAGTACGTTGTTATATTGGCACTACACCTATATGCAATTTTGGAATTGTGGATTGATTTCCACCCGTCTGGGTTTTTTGACGTGTTTATTATGACAGGAAATAGAGCAAGGTAGATTCCAGCGCAAAAATAATTCTTTAGAAGATGAAGGGTTTAAAATGGAAACATGTTCCAATTTTATTTGGAATATAGTAAACGGGGAAACAATGTCCCACGAAGAAAGGTGGATGTAAAAGGCATACGCTGCCAACGCATTTCAGACGGCTTCCGCGTCCTTAATAATGGCAGCGTATACCTTTTACATCCACCTTTCTTCGTGGGACATTGTTTCCCTGTTTTACTATATTCCAAATAAAATTGGAACATGTTTCCATTTTAAACCCTTCATCTTCTAAAGAATTATTTTTGCGCTGGAATAGATTTGCTCTATTTCCTCTCTACATATACCATGTGCCGACACGACGATCCGGGCGCAGCCAGCAGCAGGATCCTGCCAAAGGTGAGCTGGAGGTTTTTCTTCACATATACTTTCTAGAGTGTTTACTATGACTTAGGATCACTCTTGATACTGTTTTTTTTAAAATATATTTTATCTTTATTCTTCTCTAATAAATTTTGATATTTTTACAACTAAAGAGTTGAGTGCCTTGCTTTCCTGGTATTTCTCTTTGTTCTTGTTTCTAGTTTAGTATTCCCTGGTGGCACCGTACTATTTGTACTGTACTCTGGTTGTCCGGACTAGACAGTTTGGTTCTATAAAAAAAAAATGTCTTCTTTTTCTATCAGACTAAATAATACCACCATACGTTTACTAAATAATACAGCTACACCATGGTCACATAGTGACTTAAAGGGGCTCTGTCGCCACCTTATAAGTGCCCTATCTCCTACATAATCTGATCGGCGCTGTAATGTAGATAACAGTGGTTTTTATTTTGAAAAACGAGCAATTTTAGATTTATGCTAATTAGTTCTTAATAACCAACTGGGCGTTTTTTTTTTACTTTTTACCAAGTGGGCGTTGTAAAGAGAAGTGTATGAAGCTGACCAATCAGCATCATACATTTCTCTTTATTCCAGCCCAGCTTGTTTCACTGCACAGCGTGATCTTGCGAGATTACGCTGTGACGGGACTTCCTCCCACAGGTCCTTTACCGGAGCTATGGAAGAGTCAACAGACATCGCTTTCAGCCGTGGCAGGATGTTTATCCGAATCTACAGTGGCAGGAGGCGATGGCTGTTCAGTCTTTTATGGCTCGGATGAAGAACCCTTGGGAGGAAATCCCGTCACAGCGTGATCTCGCGAGTTAATCCTGTGCAGTGAAACAAGCTGAGCATGAATGAAGAGAAGTGTATGACGCTGATTGGTCAGCGTCATACACTTCTCTTTACAACGCCCACTTGGTAAAAAGTAAAAAAACGCCCAGTTGGTCATTAAGAACTAATTAGTATAAATCTAAAATTGTTCATAACTTTCTCAAAAATGATTTTTTTTTCAAAATAAAAAAACACTGTTATCTACATTACAGCGCCTGTGCATTTGGGTCTTCTTCCTGCTGCTAGGCTCAGTTGGCGCGATGCAGTATCATCACTGGGGCATCCTCCTGAACTTTAGTGGGCCACGGGCCAAAAAACGCCTGTGGCTAACCAAAGTAAGTAGCAGGGCCAATGGCTCTCTGCTCTACCATAGCAATCAAGTCAGGCCCCCTTTCCCCCCAGTCACGATTGTACCCGATGGGACCGCGACCTAATGTACATTGTGTTGTGTGCCGGTCCACGAAACACAGGCCCCCCTGAGAGCTTCGGCCTTGTAGCATCCGCCATGGTTGCTACGGTGGTAGCTCCGACAGTGGTTTAGGTGAGCATAAATTCTTGCAGCATTGTGATTCAGTGGTTAGCACTGTTGCTTTGGGTTCGAATCCAACCAAGGGCAATATCTACAAACCTCTGTTTTTTTAAAACTTCTAACATGTCAGAGTGGGGGCCTATGAGCTGGGAACACCATGCCCATTAGCGGAAAGATGCTATTTCAAGCACTGTGTCCCTTTACTTTTAGCTTGAGGATCTTTCCATTTCAGAAGATCACCAAATTAATATCAACCATTGAAAGTCAACCCAAATAAAGGGGAGCTTTGTAGTAAATTATTTTCCTTGTGACACTAGTTGATGATATTGAGAAAAAAAACACTTGTGTGAAATGCACTCCAAAAACATACTGATAAGATAATTGGCTTTAGTATGTGTGTCTGTGATAGGGAAATTAGCTTTTGAGCCCCATTAAGGACTGGCACTGATGTACAGCGCTGCGGAAAATATTGGCTCTATATAAGCAAGAGGAAATTATAAATTATATAAGAAGTATAGTTGTAAATAAACATTTTATATAAATGTCCTTTTATAGATAATTGAATTGATACAGTGGAGGCATTGTTACCCTCAATAAAGAATTAGTAAATAACTGTCCACATCGGGTCTGGTAAATTCATTGTCTTAGGGTCTTTATTTCAATAAGGGTGTACAGGTAGAAGGATTTACAATAATTATATTATATAATGCCCAATGCACAGGACCGAGTGCCACTCGAGCCATTTTTCACGGCATCCGAGTGGCACCCAATAGTTTTCACGGATCCATTCACTTTACCGGCTGAATCGGGTCCGTGAAAACCGACACAACTTTCCGACCTGTGGAAATATAGGACGGGACCCGCCGGCACACACGGTCCTGTGCATGAGGCATAAGAGAATTGCTTTTTTACCCCTCCTTCACGCACACACATACACACACAAACACCATACCTAAAGCACGCTGTGTTTTGAAAGAAACACAATTGACCGCAAAACACTACAAAAACGCCACAACCCAAAATACTGTGCATGTAGGCTCTCATATTTTATTATAGACTACAGTAACATTCGGCTGCAGTGTTTTTGCACACAAAAAAAGCGCAGAAAAACACCTCTAAAAACGCAAGTAAAAACTTTAGGTTGTGTTAATCCAACCTAAAGAAGTGATACGAAACTGAAATGTTGCTGGATGTTTTACATTTAATGATCCTTTTATGACATTTCTGAGATGATAGAAACACATCGGTAAAGATTTGAATCAGGGATTGAACATGCCTTTTTTTTTGTGTTTTGTGCAAAAAAAGAAAAAAATTTGTATGTTTATTTTTAATTACCAAAAAAAACTAAAACAAATGATACAAGAAGGTTACAAAAACTTCTGACATGAAAATAGTTTATAACAATTAATTAGTGAGTTGTGCAAGAATTTGCAGAACATCGAATTTTAATGCAATCTGTTCTGCCAACTGATCCCCCGGGAGATTTGCCCATCTTTAAACGAAGATGCATAACATTCCACTACTTATTATTCCAGTAGTAATCCATTATAATCTTGCTAATGGCCATTGTTAGCGTTCATGAGCAATAGTCTTGTTCTGCTTAGTGACTTCTAATGGTATAGAGACAATGGTCTTTAGCTCCCCAGCTAATTTAAATAAAACATTCACAAATGTCCAAAAGCTTCAGATTAAAATAGAATAATATAGAATGAGACAAATGCTACATTCCTAAATATAAAGCTTTTCTTATTTATTCCTGCTCTCTGGTCCCAGCTCAGGTTTTCCACATTTAAATACTTGAATGATGCTGAGCAAAGTTCCCTCTGAATCTTGGCAGCTCCTAAGCGGGGCAGTTAGGGAGCAGGGCAAGTCTCCATCAATGGTGGGCGATCTGATGACCAAAAGTAATACCCCCAGTAAATGTTAATATAGCGACTAAAGAAGAGAATAAGAAAACTTATTTTAGATTAGTTTTTAGTTGCATTTTTAAATACTATAATATTACAAGTAAACCAATAAAATAGACCGTTATAAACACCAATTATAGGCATCAATGAAAGAATCCCTCTCTTACACTACTGTCCCTATAGAAAGCGCCACACAGACCCCCTGTAGATAGCATCACACCCCCCTGTAGATAGTGCCACACACAGCCCCCTGTAGATTACATAACACACAGCCTCCCTGTAGAGAGCGTCACACAGACTCCCTGTAGAGAGCGCCACACAGACCCCCTGTAGAGAGCGTTATACACAGACCCCCTGTAGATAGCGTTATACACAGACCCCCTGTAGATAGCGAGACACAAAGACCCCCTGTAGATAGTGACACACAGCCACCCTGTAGATAATACCACACAGCCCCCCTGTAGACAGTACCACACAGCCCCCCTGTAGATAGTGCCACACATCCCCCTATATATAGTGCCACACAGCCCCCCTGTAGATAGCGCCATGCAGCCCCTTGTAGATAGCACCACACAGACCACCTGTAGATACTGCCACACAGCCCCTTGTAGATAGTGCCACACAGATCCCCTGTAGATAGCGCCACACAGACCCCCTGTAGATAGCGCCACACAAACCCCCTGTAGATAGCGCCACACACTGCCCCCTGTAGATAGTACCACACAGCCCCCTATATATAGTGCCACACAGCCCCCCTGTAGGTAGCGCCATGCAGCCCCCCTGTAGATAGCACCACACAGACCCCCTGTAAATAATGCAACACAGCCCCCTGTAGATAGTGCCAAACAGCCCCCCTGTAGATAGCACCACACACAGCCCCCTTGTATATAGAGCCACACATCCCCCCTTGTATATACTGCCACACAGCAATCCCCCTCCCCTTTTATATACTGCCACACAGCAATTTCCCCTCCCCTTGTATATACTGCCACACAGCAATCCCCCTTCCTCTTGTATATACTGCCACACAGCAATCCCCCTGTATATACTGCCACACAGCAATCCCCCTCCTCTTGTATATAGTGCCACAGCCCCCTCCCCTTGTATTTAGTGCTACACAGCCCCCTCTCCCCTTGTATTTAGTGCCACACAGCAATCCCCCCTCCTCTTGTATATACTGCCACACCGCAACATTGCCTCTCGGACGGGACACTTGCGCAGACCGGCGTGATGATGTGAGAACACACATACAAGTGAATGTGGCTGTCACTAGCACCAGAGCCTCCACCGGTGCTAGTGATGCCACAGCATCTGCCCGCCGCCTGTGACAGTGCGCGGTCTTTAAACTTTAGTGAGCAGGAGGACCGTGGAAGGTGCGCGGCCACGCACTTCATAAGTAATACTGGTGCTGAGCGCACTATACCGGGCATAGCCACAAATAAGGATCAGCCAATGTGCCTGGAAAATCAGATAAAAGGCCATAACGCGGCAGCAAATGTCAGGACCTCTTTATTATGCTAAACAGTGGTGGTCCCGGAGGTCAGACCCCCGCCCGTCAAACATTGATGGCCTAGCCTAGAGATAGGCCATCAATGTGTATTCCTGGAAAACACTGTAAAATATGCAAGAGCATTTTTTTTAGATTCACATATGTTTATATATGAGATATCCATAAAATCTGAGTAATGTTGTAACCAGCCTTTCCTTATATATTGTGACTCAGGACACCATTGTCTTATACCCCTTTGTCTTCATCTGTGCCTGTCTTCATGAAATACCCCCTGTTTCATCAATATGATGGCATCCGATCAACAGGTACAAGACCATTGCGTCCCCCGATAATTACTAGAATGAAGTGGCGGCAGCAGCACTAGGAAATAGTCAATGGCCGTCCATGCGGCCGCTTGTAAAAGACCAAAGTGAAACTAACAGGAGACAAAGATGCTGCTGCCATTTCTATCTAGAGATTGGCAGGGCAATTGCTAGACAATAGTGGTGTATAGTGTAAGTATATCCAGCACTCAAGATAAAAGTTAAGGTTTATTTAGGTCCTATTTAAAACAAAAGGGTTAAAACAAAAAATCCCGGGACCACGCTTACTCATTTCAGACCAATAGGGTCCTTAATCATAGCTTGATTAAGGACCCTATTTGTCTGAAATTGCGTAAACGTGGTCCCGGGATTTTTTGTTTTAACCCTTTTGTTTTAAATATGACCTAAATAAACCTTATAACTTTTATCTTGAGTGCTGGATATACCTACACTATACACCACTATTGCCTTGATTACCTGCTGTCGACTCAGGACCAGTTTGGGAATATCTACGAGCACCTGCAGTACTTGGATTCATTTATACCAACTTGCATCATTCAAACACATTGGAAACGCAGAGGATATGTGATGAGCGAAATTTTTTGTAACACTTCACCTATTTTTGCAATTGCTAGACATCAGTTGGATCTTCGGATTGGACATTAGTGGCATAATCTAGCAGGGGCATAGCTAGGGAGGGCAACCTGGGCATGTGCTCCAGGCGCAGCTATGACTGACACAAGGGGGGCGCCAGTCCAGCCGAATAATATCTCAGCCAGATCACTCTGTAAGAAAGCAGCTGATGCAGCAGCCACCTGGCACACTTACATATCGCTGATAAGTGTGCAAGGCCAGGGTCCTAGGCGACCTCTGTGAGGGTGGTGTCACCTTGGCTAGTCTTGCACTGCAGCAGCTTCTACTCTCCATGTTCCTTGAGCCTCTTGTAAAGGGTGTGCAGACTGCAGGCTACCTCCGTGTACATCAGCACAAAGCAGAGGGAGAAAATTTGGCATGCTGCAGCAAGGGAAGCAAAATAAATAAATAATGAAATGCTGCATTTAACTGCTGATGGAAAACTGGCGTAGTCATGTGGATAAAAATGCCCCATATGGCTCCAAATTCCCTGCTTCCTATCACAGGGTAACTAATAAAACTCTGCCTGCATGCATCCACCACTAGGGGGAGCTAAGTGGATGTAGATTTATAAAGCTAATATTACATTTTAATGGAAACTGTAAAAATCTCTATGCAGTAAGTTTCCCCTAGTGGAAGCTGTAGGATATTGCTATGACTATGTAAGTTCAATGCTCTGTGTTTTCTTTTCAGCACTTGATGTAGGAGATCATTAAAGTTGCTGTACAAAGCATTGAGTCTAGTGTTATAAAAGTTGTACAAGAAAAAGTTGCACAACTTTTGCAGTCTATGGTCTTAGTCAATAGAGATTGCTCATTATCACATGGATCTGTTCTTACCTCCTTTCATCCAAAACAGAAAAACGTTCATGACAATGTTTCTTGCAGATGATCTTGGGGCATATGTTGTGTAAAAGATCAAACTAATTACATTTGCTGTAACAAAAGCTGAATACAATTAGCTGGAAAAAATTCTAATTACTTCTTAAGAGGAAATGGACAACTTGTTATGTTAGTTACATGGAAGCGAAATTACGGCCATTGTGGACATATTCAGATATTCATATCCTGTTAGAGAAATGTTGTCTATTTTATATTAGGTTAGTGATTTAGCTTGGCGCTTCAGGGCCCAGTTGCAATTTCTGTACCAGGGCCCCAGCACACATGCCAATTTGACAACGCTTTTCTCTTGTCTGGCAGAGGAACCGTTGAGCTTCAGGGACCTTTGCCTGTATGCAATTGCAACCATTGCGCCCACTATATGAATGTGATACTAATATAGATTAGCACAGTCACATCCATAGGTACGACGCTGTACCTAGATTAACAATGAAAAAGCTGTGAAACTCCAGCGAGACCCTTTGTTCTGCTGATTGGTAGGGCTCCTGCAGTCAGGCCACCACTGATCATACGTAGGTTTTCTACCATAAGAATAGGTTATCAATTGAAAGTCCCAGACTTCACCTTCAATGTGGGATTCCAAAAATATGATGATATCAGCAGATCACATCAGTGGTGGTCTCGTAGTGGAAAGCTGTGCCAGTGTCTTTAGCAACCAATGCATGCCATAAGTAAGGACACAGTACGTGTAAGAAACGCGTAGGCAAAATTAACCAAGGTCATTTTGACCTTCCCGCTTCTACCCATCTCTGTACTCTGTTACATCATCCACTACTTCTTTGTTTTTAAACTTGACTTATTATAAATAAAAGTGGAACGTTGGTTTCTTTTACTTACCTCAAGCGCTGGATTTTGGTTTTACTTCTTCCGCTGTTGTTTGCCGCTGGTCGTACCGGGATTCTGGGCGCTGTCTGTTCACAGACACAACAAACAGTGAGCTTGAGGATTCCCTCCCCCCCTTCCTATTCTAAGTTTTTGCTGTTAAAAGCACTCATTGGTATCCATAATTCCCAATAAAAAACGAGTGGGTTATTGTCACAATGCGGGGTGTGGACCCACTGGGACATACCACGTAGCGGGATGGCAGCTTGCCATACAGGTATAGTACAGAGTCTATAGTCCAGAAAGGGTACCTGTGGCAACTCGGACAGTAGCAAGGCAGGCTCGGCTGGGACCAGGCAGCAGGTAGATGTCAGGCTTGGAGTAGCAGAACAGGCGTGGAATACAGCACAACATGACAACAGCTCAGCACGGCACTAGACAAGGATAGCACGGGATACAGGATACAGAATACAGGAACAGGGAACACTTGGAAACTGGAAGACACTAGGAGACCATTTGCAAGACAAACTTTGGATAACGAACAATGCTCAGGCAAAGAACAAGAGGGCAGAGTCCTTTTTACAGTCTAGTAGCATTCTGGGCTTGATTGCAGACTTCCTGCAATTATGCGAGCACTAGCCGTTTAAGACCTGGGGCGCGTGCGCGCCCTCCGGGAGACAGTCTCGATACCAAGATGTGAGTTCCGGCGCCTCACTGGGAGATGACGCTGCAGAGAACACACATGTCCATGGCCACGACCGTCGAGGGGTAAGTCAGAATGACGGGCCGTGGCCATAGACGTTTCAGTTATAGTCTGCCATGTGAGATGAACCGGAATTAGTGGAGGATTATGAGCTGCGCACACATTAATGCCCGGTAGAAAGAAGTCCCAATGTCCTTTAAACCTGGAAATATCCATAACTTAGAAACTCCATTTCAGATCATGACAACAAGTCAGCACTCTCTGTAAGCTTCAGACTGAAACAAGCAGTAATGAGGGAGCCACCAATATTACAGTTGTCACACTATAGCTGTAATCTAGCCCCTATGCTTTTGTGTCCCCCTGACAACCCTAGCAGTCAGTATGGGCCAGGAAATTTCCAACTGAAAGTAGACCAATTCGCTACTGTAGCATGGATCAACAGCAGATCAGATCTGGTTTGATCAGCTAAACAATTTTGCAGGAACATATCTTTCCATTATTCTCCAATCTGATCTCTTTTAAAATGGAGTAGGCCGATAATATAAATTTTTTTCCAGAATATTTCATGGATGACATTTCTAATTCCTGTCTCTAGTTGAGGGCTTATTAGTTACAGTCGATTGTCTTAGGTTCCTTGTCTGTCTCTGCAGAAGAAGCAGCTTCTTCTAAAATGCCCTATAAAATTTTTTATAAAATAAAGTTGCGTTTCTCACATGTTCTCGTGAACATTCATGTTAAAGGGATTGTCCGGTTTTATCAAATTAATGTTCTTTTTTGTATAATTAAAAGTTATATAATTTTCCTATATACTTTCTGTATTAATTCCTCACGGTTTTCAAGATCTCTGCTTGTAGTTATTCAGTAGGAACATTCACTGTTTGCTTCCAGTGGATAAAATGCTGTCCACGGTCATGTGATGGACACACAGGTGCATGGCTCATTACAGTATGTGTATGAGAGCTGTGTCTTCTAACGATCCCAGCATCGGTGTGTCCATCACATGACAATGGACAGAATTTTATCCACTGGTAGTAAAGAATGAATGTTCCTATTGGATAGCAACAAGTAGAGATCTTTCTGACATAGGATCGGTGAGCTAGAGGATTCCTCCCCCATTTACTTCTAGAGATCTTGTAAACCGTGAAGAATTAATACAGAAAGTATATTGCAAAGTTGTATAACATTTCATTATACAAAATGTCATTATTTCATTATTTTGCTGAAAGTGGACAACCCCTTTAAGTCTATGAGGTATTGAGAGATCAGCAGCTGTCAGACACGTTCGATCTTGTGGGATGACAACAGATTAAAAATCCAACATTTTCAATCTATTTTTCTATCTCTAGACTTCCTTTAAAAGTCTAGAAGCCCTAATAGATTATTGGTAAAACCTTTAGAAATAGGTTAAGATTGATTGGGTTTGTCCCAGGGGCATAGCTAAAGGCTCATGGGCCCTGGGTGAAGAAGTCCTTCTTGGGCCCTCCCAAACTTCTTCTCATGGCCAACGGTCCGCAGCTATTAGCTGCATCGATAGGTCTCCTAAGTGACCAAAGATGCAGAACTAGAAGGCACGGGTGTCGCTAAGGTCTTAAGACGTCAGGGGCAATAGCCCCAATACATATGTGTCCCACCAAAAAATGTGTGTGCTTATATATATATATATATATATATTGTAAGGGGATTAAGTAGCGGGACAGTCGTTTCAGTCCGCACAGCAAAGATGTGGTACTACTGGCCTCAGCCCGTTTTATTTACAGGTTGTACATGAAATAAAAAGAAAACAAATAAAAGAAAACTATATGCCTGTCCGGCACTAACTATACAGTAGGTATCCTAACTAACACAGTGCAGGCCTAATGCCTGGCACCATAAACCATGCAGACCATACAACCTGTTATGAATGCAGTCGGTTTTGCTCTCACAAGCTCCTCTCCCAAGGCTGAGAGAGAGAGTGTGACTGAACTACAGCCTTTTTAAAGGGCTATCACACCTGACCCCTGATTAATAGCTAGACAGCCCAAGACCAGGACTGCGTGGATGGAGTGGGGACCCACTCCAACAACCCACTCCAACAATTAGGCCCTTTTCCAGGTTTTAGATAAAACCTCTCCACATGGTCTGTCACACTATATATATATACCTATATATATATCTACCTATATACCCATATATATATATATATATATATATATATATATATATATATATATAGGAGACACCATATCTATAGCACTACGAACCTATAGCTTTGGATAGGATTAGATACAGTGTCTCAGCAAACTTTATCATATATGATTGGCTTAGATATAGGGCCCAGCTCGCTGACATTGCAGCTCTACCACTGGACACAGGAAAGGTAAGTATATTAATTGCTTTGCTTTTTTATGTGTTTTTTTGTGTTTGTGTTTTTTTATAGGTTCAATTGTTGGACTACTTCGGATTCGAGGACTACTTCGATGACAGGGTTTTTTTTATTCTCTGCACCGGCTAACACTAAGCCCCGCCTTAGTAAAGGACACTGTTAATCACTTAGTGGCCATTACTAGGGCGGTAGTAATAAAGTTAAAAAAAATACAAAAACATAGAAAAAATATTTTATAAAAAAAAAAAAAAACACACAACCCTCGTTAACCATTTTATTGAAAATAAAAAAAAACGTCATCGAAGTAGTCCTCGAATCCGACTTACACATGTGGTAGACTTAGGTACACGGCCCATGTGTGATACTGTCTGTCGGACTCTGTATCTAAGGCTACCACATGTTAGGCTTAGATACAGGGCCCCAGCAGACAGTAATCTTATACTGTATAAGATTACTGTCTGCTGGAGTCTTGTATCTAAGCCTACCATGTGGTAGGCTTAGATACAGGGCCAATCAGACAGGATCACACAAAGGCCATGTTTCTAAGCTTACCATGTGGTAGGCTTAGATACAGGGCCCAGGAGACAGGATCACACAAGGGCCCTGTATCTAAACCTACCACATGGTACGCTTAGATACAGGGCCCCAGCAGACAGTAATATTATACGTACCCTCCTCTTCAGCTCCGGGGCATAGCGGAGGTACTGACTCCATCCAGCATCACGACATCATGAGCGGTGCACAGTGTCGTGACGTCATGTCGCAAAGAGACATCAGGACCTCCGCTGCGCTCCTGAACGAGGAGGGTAAGTATACTGTCTGTTACTATGGTAACAGGGGCCCGTGTAGTTTATTACATAGGCCCCAGTTACTATAGTAAACTTTAATAGACGCGGTGCGGAGGGCCGCGTACCCCCCTTGCTTTGGGGTCTGGTCGCAATTGTGACCGCTGCGACTCCTATAGTCACTCGGCAGTAGGTGGAGTATCGGGCAGTTGTTGTGGTGCTGGAATGGTGAAACAGGATTAGATGCTATTTCCTAGTGTGCTAAAGGACCTCCAATGACGTCATGCCCATGTGACTCGTGTGTGAGAGGAGCTGTTCTGGAGTTTACTAGATGGTGAGCTGTATTCCCGGCTGCAGACATCCACACTGTACACTGGAGTGCTGGGATTAAACTATTAAGAAATAGCATCTACTAGGAAGACCACCCACGGCCACAGGAGGTGAGCCACAGCTGCAATGCTCTGCAGAGACTGACTGGCTGCCCTGTCCTCCTAGGGGTGCAATGCTCTGCAGGGACTGGGATGACATGGACTGGGGGCTATGGGGTGTATTCAACTGGTGATATCTCCGGTTGTGTCACAGCTAGAACTGTGATACTCATATCATATAAAAGATTAGAACTGTTCTAGGTGGTCCAAAGTTGGAGATATAGCTCTTTGGAGTGATCCCCCTAGCCTCCAGCCTCAGTCTCTCACACTGTGTGAAGCAGATTCATGCTGATAGGATGGTCACAGACTCTGAGGTAGCTCCACCTCAGGAGAATCGCTGGTGTTGACACCCACTTCTCATATAGGCTAATTTGCAGATTTAGAAAAAAGCTCATAACTTCTAAAATAATAAATATTTTGGAACACAATTTTCACTAGCATTATCAGTGTGACAACACCTATTAGACTAGTTAGGTGTAAAGGATCTGCCAGACACAGCTTCTGTGTCGACGCCTGTGGTTAGTCAGTCTGCACCTGCTCCTAAGTCTGATAGAGTGACTCCTTCTTCTACCACTCAGGCTGGGAGGCTGAGGAGTGGGAGAGCCTATCACAGCCTGGCCAGATGGAGCTACCTCCTGCCCTTGTCTATTTATACCTTCATTTCCTGCTTCTCCTTTGCCTGTGATTCTGTTTGTTTCCTGGCTCTGCTGCTGCTTGTACTATTTGTCCTCTGCTTCATATTGACCCTGGCTTTACTGACTACTCTCTTGCTCTGCGTTTGGTACCTCGTACACTCCTGGTTCTCGGCTCGTTCACTACTCTTGTGGCTCACGGTGTTGCCGTGGGCATCTGGCCCTTTTCCCTTAGCTTCTTTGTACCCTTGTCTGTCTGTCTGTCGTGCACATAGTGAGAGTAGGGAACGTCGCCCAGTTGTACGCCGTCGCCTAGGACGGGCCGTTGCAAGTAGGCAGGGACTGAGTGGCGGGTAGATTAGGGCTCACCTGTCTTCCTCCCTACCCCGTCATTACATTAGGAAATTGGGATTACTAAACTAATGACAGATACTCTGTAAGTCCTGCTTCCGGCATGGCTTAATAGGTGTGCAAAGATGGTAGACCTGAGGGTCTAAATTAGCCCAGGCTTCCATGATGACAATCGGCACCCGCCATTATGTCACAGGGAGGGGCCTGATGGCAGGTCAGAGGGGGTCGCCGCCCCTCAATCTAACATCTTAGATGCCACAATCACTATTGACCACGGCATCTAAGAGGTTAAACAAGCTGGTTCCTGCTCGTTACACTAAAGTATCAGCTGTAAGATACTGCTGACATGCTCATTCTATGGAGCAGGCTCATACTGTCTGCCAACTCCATCCTCGACCTCCGCCGTATATATACAGCGTATGTTGGGAAGGGGTTAAATGATCAGAATGACTTACGGTATACTATAATCATTATTTCTATCCATCTATTTGTCTTATTATACATTTAGCATTAGAGTCAAAGACAATACAAGTTGAAATTACATCTGCAATAGATCATGGAAGTGAAAACAATGAAAAAAAGGAAAAGGTAGAAATTCACTACATAAGAAATAATGTATTTGTGTAAAAATTATTTGGCAGATTTTTTTTTCATTTTTTTTTTTAATGTAGGCATCCTGAATGGGAAAGGGCTTGAATTAAGAAGTGATGAGCTTTTTCTTAGCAAAGTAAGTAAGTTCGTTTTACTAGGCCGAAAGGGCACGTAAGAGCCTCTATAAGGTGACACCTCTGGCACCACTTATGTAAATATGATTGTCTGAGAAAATCTAACTTGAGCGATCACATTTGTGTTGGCACTACAGATGGCTGTTGGCACTAAATATTGTCCCCTTTGGCCAACAATCTGGCCTATGTATGGCCAGCTTGACTACCTTCCCAATGAGCTAACAACCTTATATCTAACTTAACACTGAGCTGCTGCAGGACTTTGACATTGAGAGAAATGCGGCATAGCCAGACTCAGCCAAACTAAGACAACGGGGCCACTGTTGTTCTCTTTACCAGGATTGTGGAATGTTTTGATCTTGGCATTGTGAAGATCCAAGCAAGTGAACCCCCACAATATAATCTTTATATACCTGGAGATTGTGAATAATAAGAGGATTAGGGCAACTACAATGTTATACTTGTTTATGGATACATGTGATGTATATCATAACACATACTGCATGCTTGAATAAATCATCATCATGGCAAGATGGACAGAAATCTAAATAATGTTCAGTTCACATCTAATTTTTCAGGCATGTTGGAGTTATACATGTATTCCCCCGATGTATGCCTCCAAGATATACCACCGTATGGCCAATGACGTCCATTGTAAAGATACATATACCACTTGGTAGACATTTTTTTAGTTATTAAAAAGTTGTGCCGACGCATACCGGCACAGTGTATGCCAAAAGACACTTATTTGGGCACATGAAAGTATACGTCAGGAAATACTCCCGGAGTATACCTCTGACATGCCTAAAAAATTAGGTGTGAACCGTGCCTAAGCCTGCCGCAATGCATGAAATATGTCGGCATACAACTTCGCACATTACCGAAGCAAAAGACACATATAGTGAAGGTATTATGTAGGTTGAAATAGATACAAGCATGATGAAATGGCTCTTGTCTCTTGCTATGGAGGTTCCTAGATGGTTACACTGATCTTCAGTTTAGCTAGCAAGAGAGACAAGTGTGAAAAGAACTCGTGTCATGGCTTTGTTTGACAAGCGTCTTAAGACCTGCTGCCTTTGTCTCCCTCTGCAACTATACTATGGCCCAGTATTTGTATGGGAACCATACTATAATACAAGCGCCTTTTTGTGTGAAAGCTTTATACAAAGGGGTGAAAGAGCAAATCAAATTATTGTCTATGACTAAAACTAGATTCTTTATATTCTGTTTTATTACCATTACCCATCACTGGAAATAAGGGACCGAACCCTGAAAAACAGCCCCAGACCATTATCCCTCCTCCACCTAATTTTACAGTAGGCACCATATATTCCAGTAGGTAGCGTTCTCCTGTTAGCCACCAAACCCAGATTCATCCATCAGACTGCCAGGTAGGGAAACGTGATTCATCCCTCCAGAGAATACGCTTCTCCAGAGTCCAGTGGCCACGCAATATACACCCCTCCAACCGACACTTGCCATTTCGCATGATGATTTTAGGCTTGTGTGGGGCTGCGGGTAGATCACAGACGGGTGCCGGAAGATCACTGGGCTTCCTTAGAGAACATGACACAAATTTAGCAGCTGCTGTGTCCCCTCTCCCTCCTGCATGGATGTCATAGGGTGCGTTCACATATATCAGATGCATCAGCATCAGTTTTTTTGTCTCTCAAGTGATTACAACTGATGCAAAAACTGATGCATAACTGTATCAGTTGCCATCAGGCTTTTTTAAAAATTTTTACTAAAAAACCATCAGCTGTCAATGGTTGTCGTTAGTTTTTATCTGTTTTTACCACAATAGTCCACCAAATAGGTAGTCCAGGGGCTGAAAATGTTTCAATTTTATCAGAGTGGTGCATAGTTTGTGATAGATTGGATACATGATAGATTAGATACATGTTGTGCACTTGTCATTTCACAAAACACCTGACGTGATCCTGGCATGTCAGGGCTCTCCTCTGCTCTGTTTTGCATCCCTTCTGTGTTCGTGTTTCCGATTTTGACGGACGATTGTCACCCGTTTTGTATCTGTTCACTGTCTGTTTTGAAAACGGATGAATTTTATTTGTAGATAGTGCCAGACTGCCCTCTGTAGATAGTTCCACACACCCACTGAAGAGAATGTCCCAGTGCCCCCTGTAGATAGTGCCACAGTGCCCTTTGTAGATAGTGCCACTGTGCCCTCTGTAGATAATTCCACAGTGCCCTCTGTAGATAGTGCCACACAGCCCCCTGCTTGAGAAAGACCCACACCTGGGTGGAACCGTCGCTTCTGTAATGGTGAAATAAATTTTTTCCGCTTTTTTGATACTTTAAACGCGTGCTGCGGTTCTTCTTGGATTTGTAATTATAGAGGAGTTGGAGTGGCTACGGCTCGACACCGCTTGCACAGTATGAATATACTTTTGAAAATTGTTCTCCATAGTCTTTGGACTGTGATGTGCTGCTTATTTCCTTTTTTCCCCCCATGTAGATAGCACCACACCCCCCTGTAGATAGCGCTATGTCCATATAGATAGCACCATTAAGGCTCCCTCTAGGAGTGGAATCCCCACCAAGAGTGTTGCGACGCTCTGACAGGGGGATTCTGCTCCTAGAGGGAGCCCCTGACATTACTGTCCATATATAGACTTTGACGTAAGGGGCTCCTCATGGCCTATGCTCTGGCTGGGAACCGCTCCTAGTGAGAGCCCCAACGGCACTATCCACAGGGTAGGATAGTGGCGCTATATATAGGGGAGGCGCTATCTACAGAGCGTGGGGGTGGCACTATTTACAGGGGGCTGGGTGGCACTAAGCTTTATGGCGCTGGTGCTACTGACACTCTGGCCGGGGATTCTGGTCCATGAGGACCCCTGACATCACTGTCCTCCATGAGCGGAATCCCCAGCCAGAGCGTCGGCAGCCCCCGGCGTTCATCGAATTACTGAAGGCTGGCATGGACATGATAAAAACGAGAACTGGAGGATAAAAGGGGGGCTGGAAAGCATGATAGGTGGCTAGAATTAAGGGGAGGGTAGCAAGGAGTGGCTGGAAAGGGGGGACTGCATACAGTTGTGGTAACACTGGATGCTTGAGAATTTTTTTTTAATTTTATCATAATAGATCTTCTAAACATTCTCTGTCGTTGTGGAAGATCTTTACATCTCCAATGTTGCCAACGTTGCCTGCTCCTGTCTTAGACGCTTGTTTCACAATCATAGCACGTACAGATGAACAGGGCAGATATAGCGAATTTCACAAACTGACTTGAGACAACCTATGACAGTGTAAGGCCAGGTCCCCACATAGCGTAAACGCCACAGAAAAAAACGCAGTGTAAACGTTAATAAATTGACCCGCGGTGCGGAATTTAATACCGCAGCATGTAAATTTATGCTGCGTATTCATTGATTTTCTGCTGCGGGTTTCCCCATTCCCGTATTTGCAGCGTTTATGCTGCAAAAATCACAACGCTGGAAAAAAACAAACATACTTACCCAGAACGCCCTCCATCTTCATGGATGTATCCCATGTGACGCTGCAGCCAATCACAGACTGCAGCGTCACATGGCCTGAAAAGTCATCCAGGGAAGCCGGAGCGGATGTCAGAGGAGGGAAGGGGAAAGTATGTGCGCTTAATTACGCAGCGGAATTTGCGTCTGAAAAATTGTGACTTCCAAGTCGGATATGCTGCTTGGTTTTTATGCAGCGTATACATTCACTTGACAATAATTGTGATGAACTTACCATTACCCACAAGTATACAGTCATATTTCCAAATATCAGAATCATGGTAATAGTGGAGATTGTAAAGTATATATTTAGCATTATAGCTGCATGCAATGTATATATTGTGTGATGTAATTTAGTTATGTTCCAATTTCTTTGTCAAAAAGTGAGAAAAAGTGGATCGGAGAGTTCCCAGAAAGTAATTGAGTTGTACAGAGAAGGATCAAGAACAGCTGGTGATATCATGAGACAGCTCCATACATTTGTGGCAGAAGAGCTCTTTTATGATGGTGATATCCCTGAATTATCAAGACAAAGGTTCTGTCCCACAAGAAAAGACGTTGCAAATGTCATCGGAAAATTGAGACAAGAGGGACGTAATTTTTTATTGGATCAAAGAAAAAAATTTATTTAAAAAAAATATCCGAACCAAATGAGAAATATCATCAGCAAACCTCTTTCTTTTGCTACCAGGCATACTGGCAAATTGAAATCTTAACCCTTTCGGGACGTAGACATTTTTTTCTTTCTCATTTAAGTTTTTCACTTCTCGTCTTCCAAGCACCATAATGTTTTAATTTTTCCATCAATGGAGTGGTGTGAGGGCTTATTTTTTGCAGGAGGAGTTGGAGTTTCTATTGGCACTATTTAAAGTTCTTCGGTGGGGTAGAATTGGAAAAAAATGTGATTCCTCCATTGTTTTTTTAGTTCGTTTTTTACGGTTTTCACCGTGCGGCAAAAACGACATCTTAACTTTATTCTGCGGCTCAGTATCGGTGATATCAAACTTTTATATTGTTTTTTAAAATATTTCACTACTTTTACAAAGGATAAACTATTTGTTGAAAAAAATAAAATGTTTTGTTTCACCACATTCCAAGAGCCGTGACTTTTTTATTTTTTCGCCGATTGAGCTGTGTGGGGGCTTATTTTTTGCGGGACGAGATAGTTTTTATTGGTACATTTTTTTGGTGCATACACCTCTGCATACATTTTTTTTAGACCTTAGGTGACCAAAAAAACAGCAATTTTGGTGATTTACTTTTTTTTTTTTTCCAGGGTTCACCATGCGAGTTAAATGTCATATTGTAATAGTTCGGACTTTTACGGATGTGGCGATACCAATTCTGTTCATTTTTTTATTTTTTACATTATTTCAGAGGAAAAATGGGAGAGTTGTATTTTTTACTTTTAATATATATATATATATATATTATACTACTAATAACTTTATTAAGCCTTTTTTTACACATTTTATTAGTCCCCATAAGGGATTTGAACCAGCGATCGTTACACAATCTTTGAAGGCTTCTGTTAAGCAGGCAGGGCTTAACAGAGGCAGAGAGAAGGCAGACCTGAGGGCCTTCATTAGGCCCCTGGGCTGCCATAACAACCATTGGCACCCTGCGATCACATCGTGGGGGGGGGGGCGATGCGCCATCGGAGAGGGCTATCCCACTTTCTAACGAATTACATGCTGCGGTCGCTATTGACATCTAAGGTGTTAAACCGCCAGGAACAGCGAAAAACGCAGCTCTGTTCGTCGTGGGAACAAGGCCTAGGTGAGTACAATTAATTTTTTTGGGGGCGCTGTCTACAAGGGGGAGGTGGGGGCTATATGGGTAACACTTTTCCCTTTGGGGTTCATTTCTCTTTGTATTACATAGGCTTTATTTATCATTGATGATAATTTTTGTATTAGGGACTTTTGCTCTCCATCTACCTTTACTTAATAGCGTCTTTATTGACATTGTTTTGCGCTGTATATAAGATTCTTTATATGAAATCATATACCTGTTTATGACATCAGAGTGGCCCTCCATTTTTCTGTATTTCTTCCAGTCTGTGTGTGTGTACTCCTATTTTAGATTAATATTTTTCATACTTTTATTGATTACTCTTGGTCCTCCATGTATTTTCTTTTTTTGGTGTTTACTCGTTTAACATGGTTAAAATTCGTAGCCAATATTTAGAAGGCCCAGAAGTTTTTCTTTGCAGAAATCTAAAAGCTGAGACGGCAAAACTTAGAACGAAAGGGTTGTGACGCTAGGCTACTGTAAGCGCTATAATCCCTTTTCAATAGAGTCTGTGATCCTGTTTTAGTTCACCACTAAAGGGATGCTATCAGTTAGCCAAACACTGGCGGGATCCCTTTGGGAGTCCAAGCTCTTAGATCCCGACCACTGAAGGCATCTTAGCCACCTGACAGAAGATTTCAATAACTTTTTATTCATACAGTGATTAAGCATTATTTACACAAAACTGGGAAAACCTCTTTAAAGGTATGTTCACACAGAGTATTTTGGCGCTGTTTGTGACGCGGAAACCTTGTCGTAAACCGCGCGAAAAAATACCCAAAATCACCTCAGATTGATTTCAATGGGAGGCAGAGACGTTTTTTTCCCGCGAGCAGTAAAAAATGCTTGCGGGAAAAGGAAGCGACATGCCCCATCTTCAGGCGTTTCCATCACTGACTTGATGGGAAGCAGAGAAAGTGGTTTTCGCTGCGTTTTTTGCCAGCGGTGCTCAATGGCTACGGCCGAAATACGCCGCGAAAAACGCTGCAAACCGCGTGCAGGCAGGTCAAAATCTGCCTCGAGGCAGATTTTTCCGCCTGCAAAAAAACTCTGTGTGAACAGGGCCTAAAGGCTATGGACACTTGTGACATGGTAAAAAAATATATCATTTTCACATATGTTAGTTGTTACCTAGATTTAAAAAAAAGTTGCATTCAGTTTCAGGATGCAAACTTGATTCATATTCAGACCCCCAGATATTTAGTTTGCAACTTGCTCCTAGTTTCAGACACTTCTCATGTGGACGTGTCCCTCCCGATAATACATGCTGGATGTGAAGTCAGTATGCTGCTGTCTTCACTAGCTCTCATGTATCAGCACAGCTTCATTCCTGTATTGTCTACAGCCAATGAGGGATCTCTTCTGATAGACAATAATGCTGAGGAGCGTGTTATTCCCCCTAAGGCTGGCCTTAGGACGGATCGCGCCCCATGTGAAATGATCTTTTGGTGCCCCATCCGCATCATAAAAAAAATGCCCCATATTAACTGGTTCCCGACCGCTGGCTGTATATTTACGGCCAGCGGTCAGGGTCCTTAAAACCCGAGCCATAGACTTTTTACGGCTCGGGTTTTAACTTGCTGCCCGCGCGATCGGGCAGCTGAATGTCGGGTCGCCGGCTGTCAGTGACTGCCGGGGACCCTGAGGAGAGGATAGAAGCAGCTTTCACTGCTTCTGTCTTCTACGATGTGTTTTTACACAGCGTTCAATGAACGCTGTGTATAGGAATAGAGACAGCAGAAGCGGTGCTGTCTCTATTCCTCCAGGTGATCATGTGACAGGTCACATGATCGCCGGGTCCCGTTAGTGACAGACTGCTGCTGGGTCTTACAAGACCCAGCACAGCCCTATTAGTGACAATCGTCACTATGAGAGGGCTGATTTCCCCTGTAACTGGGGCTGCTGTGCATCTCCAGTTACAGTGGAAAAACATGGTGTAAAAGAAAGAAAAAAAATATATAAAGTTCCTCAAAGGTCTTTTTTGACCTTTGGGGGACAGACCATAGTAATAAAAAAATAATAAAGTAAAGTGCAAAAAAAAATTAAATAATAAATACACATAAAATACCCACCCCAAAAAAACATGTCCCCCCCGCCAATCATTGTTGTAACGCTAGCGCTGACCCAATTACCCTAATATAGACATGTAATATATTAAAATTTACGGTAGACAATGAAGATCACAAATAAAAGGTCTATTTTAGGTTAAAACTATGTTATTACCCCATAAAAATAGCTGAAACGTAAAAAAGCTTATTTTTTTACTATTATTTTCAAACTTTATGAATAAAAATTCTAAAATCGCAAAAAAGGTGTGTATAAAAACGATAAAAAAAGAAACCTGCATTGTCTACGGAAAAAACGTCGCAAAAATCACGTCGTTAGCCCAACAAATAAAAAAGTTATAGCCATTTAACTAACACGTGCTAAAAATGGCTAAACGGTGTCTGGTCCTGAAGGCGCAAAATAGCCCGGTCCTGAACTGGTTAAAAAGTATAATGCCCCATTAGTGCCCCCCATACAGTATAATAATAATATTTAATAATACCCCTAAGGCTGGCCCTTATTCCCCCCCTACGGAGTGTGTGAGTACTCTCCTCTCTCTCTACACCAACGGTCAGCAGCCTATGGCACATGTGCGACAAATAGCATGCGGGACATGTTTGCCTGGCACGCTGAGTCCTAAGCCCCGCAAATGCTCTCCAGCCCAAATCAAGCCCTATAGTGCCCGTATGGCTCTAGCCAACATCACCAGTTATTTCAGGGCCAGCGAACACAAATAGCTTGCATAGGATCTCATTAAAGAAACCAGTGACGTCAGCGCAAGGCAAGGGGACGGTGTTTGACCTGGAATTAGAAGCCAGTCTCATGTACGTAGGGCAATTCTATGAACGGCGGCTGTCGCCCCCAATACAACATGTCCACTCATCCTTTAAAAGCCACATGAGCCTTGCAAGCCACAATAAGTGAGCTTGTCTCTGAGCGGCTGTACCTTTTTTTTAACATTTCTGTTTGAGCAGATCTCACACATGAATCCTCAGCCCCTCATGACGCAGGCTTACTGCAGACCACTGTGAGGCCTGTGTTCAGCTCAGTCACCTTGTATGCACCACAGATGGATCATCTATGCAAAGAAAGTCAGGGGCAAGGGTCACACTGAAATGTAAATTTAATAAACTGATTCATTCTTTTTATGTCACATACGTGGTAACAGTTTGTGTTACATGACTTTCATGTTGCATGGCACACTGAGTGCTTCAAAAATGTCAAGGATAGGCACAATGAATAAATGAGACCACAACCTATAAGGTTTTGAAAATATATATATATTATTTGTATAAATGTGATAATATACAAGTTTCACTATAAAATGGTGTATCCTCGAAGAAACTGGTAATTTAAAAAAATAAAAGTGTTTTGGATCTATACATTAAATAGCATTAACCCAATGGGAATGAATGAAGTTTGTAACTTTGACATTTTTCTGTAAAAAAATAAAATAAATAATAAGATCAAATAAAGACATATGTACTTTTGAAATAAACTTAGTGTTTAAGCCATATATATATATATATATATATATATATATATATATATATATATATATATATATATATATGACATTCAAGAGACACAGGAGAAGTCATATAACATAAGATAAGGCGCTGCAATTTTGACTCCTGTACACATTAAATTGCCTCAACTGGAAATGAAGCAAATACACGCCAGTGTTATTACAGAAGTCCAAGAACAGAAGTCAATGTAGTAAGTAGAGAAAATAAAAATGTGTCCCCGACTCCTTAGATTTAGGAACAAGAAAGTGAAAACCAATAGAAAATACAAAAATTACAAGTGCAGAAATTATAAACCAAAGTTGAGTATAGCGTGGTTATTGGAGCAATACATCAAACCAGGTTATGTGTAACGTAGTGAAGTAGATGAATGTCACTGTAAGCAGTTTAATGAAGCAGTCACACCGAACACCCATGGGAGACAACCCTTACATGGGAGAGGAGGTCTCTGAGGCCTAGGGCGGTGACAGCTCTGTAGATTTATGGCTCAAGTAGTGTGGAGAGACTCCAGCCACCTGTGCCAGACTTTGGGCAATAACTCTGGACAGCCCCTACAGGAACATATGCTCTTATCATAGGATAAAGACACATTTACCACTAGAATTCGATCCTGGAGAGGGGACATCCTCTGCGCCATCCAGAATCTAGTAACACACTACCTTGCAAATAACAAATTTTTAAAAGAGGAAAATTCTATCAGTTGTTGAGGGGCAATACTCTGGACCAAGAACAGTAGACACATTTTGGGGTCTTCTGTAACCACTGTTCCCATGTTGTCATGAAGGATTTTTGTGACCTATAGGCCTTAATTTCAAGACAGTCCATTAGGTGGTGAAAGACTGTACCAAGAGCACCATAAAGTTTTGGGCATAAATATGGAAAATGCGGCTTGAATTTGTGCAATCTAGCGGTGGTGTAGTGTGCACGGTGTAGTATATAGAGCTGTGTGGCACATTCCCATTGTAAGGGGAAACCAGCTGTCTCCAGAGCCAAGTTCCATTGGTCAAGACTCCAGAGGTCAGCCTATAATCTGCATCTAGTGCCCTGGTGGGTGGGCACAGGGCATTTGTCTAGAAGGCCAGTGTTATAATATTAATCTGCAATTATTAACTATAAATTAATCTTAGAGTGAAGTGTCCTGAATTACACAGTTCTGAGAAAGGTCATTTCAGGAAACTTACTAAGACTGGCATTTCCTATGCCATTGTTAAAGTGAAGTACACTGGGGTGTAATGCACACCTCTTAAAAAATTTGGTGCATCTTTGGATATCCGTGCACTAGAAATAGAGTGGCATAGATTTGCACCATAATTTACACCAATATCTGGCATAAATAATGGAAAACCTTGGTTTGCGGGAAACCCCAACCATGCCGCTAAACTCCGGTAATTGTTTGAGACAGTTTTGAAAAGTGGCGAGAGTGAAATGTATAAAATTTTAATGCAAATATGACGTGCGCCAGTGTCAATTGTTTAATAAATTCACCCAATTACTTTTTAAAAATATTTAGAAAAAACTTTTGATACTGTAGTTAAAATAAAAACGCCATGTTATAACCTTTACATACATTAACAGACTTGATTTGTAAACCTTGTCTACAGAAATAGCTCCGCAGCTTCCACAAGTGACTATGTAGAAATATGAAGAGATATATAAGCGTGGCCAGACACATTATCTCTACAGGTTCATGTCTTAGTATTATAAGATATATAAATTAAAATGCACTTTGTTCAATAAGAAGTTCATGTCCCTTTAAATATATTGCTGCTTCTGTCACCATGGTAACTGCACTACTCAACAGCCAATAGGATTGCTGTATTTCAATTTGAAACAGAAAAAATGCCGTTATGGTCAGTCTGTTATATCTCAGCTGAGAGTGAAGACGGACGACTGCGACTACTGCGATTTCTCAGGTAAGATCCCGTAATATAATATAAATGACGGCTGATTTATCTCATCACACATATTCATGCATGTTATTAACATTTCATAATTAACAGATTCTCCAAAATATTCATTATTTACGTAAACCTTGACATGATAAGATAAAATGTTTGTGGGTGAAGCTGCGGCTGTTATTCAATGACTTCTCCACTTATCACATCTTGTATTTGGATGGATCCAGGGTCGGGATTCAGAATGTAACCACAGGTTCTTCCTCCATGGCGGACGACACACTTGTAGCACACAGAGAATATTATTCCTACTTCACTACATGAAATACAATGCTCCAAATATATCACATATTACTGGGGGACCTCAAATACCTTTATATGTAACAGTCAATAATATCCTGTACATTTCACCAACTTTGCCCATGCCCCAGCAATGCGCCTGAAAATATATGCCAGTGTCTCTCAATGTTTCTATGACGAGTACCCCATAGTGAAAGAAATTGGACCCACGTCCCCAAAACCTACACTTACTTTTTCGTTTTGAGCAAAATCTTACACTACATTACATTACCATTAAAGGCTATGAACACTTTTGAAGTAAATATTTTAATAAATCAATGTTTTATCTGATTTTAAACAACTTTTAAATTGATTTTTATTAAAAATACGGTTTGAATAAATCTTTATCCTCAAGAAATACTTATGTTTTGCAGTGTATTGTGTATTTTACCGGCTCCCATTATTCCCTGTTCCTGGCAGGGCTTATCATGAGTACCAAGATGGCAGACCCGCGGGCCTTTACTAGACGTCCAGGCTGCCATGACAAACATTGGCACCCCCCATGTCTAACGGCTTAGTTGCTATTAACTGTGGCATCTAAGTGGTTAAATGGCTGGGATCAATCCAGGGCATTAGTGCGAGGTGTCAGCTGAAATAGACAGCTGAAACCCACAGCGTATGGAGCGGGCTCAGCCCATGAGCCCATGCCATACATCTGTACCCTCATCATGTGGTACAGTTATGTCACGTTAAGGGGTTAATGAACAATACATTGGGTTGGGGGGCACATTGTATGCACTAAAGTGTGCAGCTTCTGAACGCTTCCTGCTGACTGTTTTATAGGATTTGGATACAACTCAGGAGGACATTTCATCACAGTGAAGATTGTGGTGAAGACCATGTGGACCGGACATTCAGCCAGCGTTAGATCAGGTATAATTCTTTACACTGGGGTGGCCGACCATTCGCTGTACTGTATGTTATCAGACGGGTCTCCACTGCTTTACTGGTTACCGGTGACCCCGAGCTCAGATTAATATAATATCAGATGACTGATAACCGACACCATGACATAGAATAGCAAGAAACATGGGTACAGGACTGCGATATGTAGATTCAGGGCCGCCATCAGGAATTTCAGGACCCCATACAGCCTAGGAGTCAGCCCCCCCGGTTGCTGGAATGGGGGGCAACAGAAAATTGCGGGAGGGGGGCAGGGGTAAGACACAAACTGAGGAGCAGGGTGGGGATAGTAGGGAGGCACCAACCAAGGGGGGGGGGGGGGGACTAGGTGAGAAGGATCTTTGTGGGTAGAAGAGAACTGGGGGGAACGAAAAGTGTCAGGAGGACCAGGGGGAGACGCAAACTGGCTGGGGCTCCATGGGTCGGGGGGCAACTAAAAGCTGCTGCCTGTATAGAGCACAGTCACTTACCAAGACGCTGTTCTGACTCCTGTAGGCTGTACGAACTCCCACTGACGCAGCATGTCTGGATGAAGTCTCTGCCTCACACACAGCATCCATGTTACCTGTGACTAGACCAGATGGCATAATTAACCCCTTAGTGACCAGCCCATTTTAGGCCCTAATGACCAAGATATTTTATTCGTTTTTCTATAGTCGCATTCAAAGAGCTATAACTTTTTTATTTTTTTTAGCTGTATGAGGACTTGTTTTTTGCGGGATTAGTTGTACTTTTTTATTAACTTTTATTAACTTTTTTTGGGGGGATTATAAAAAAAACTGAAATTCCGCCATTGTTCTATGCGTTTTTAAATTGACGCCGTTCACCGTGCGGCGTAAATAACATTTAACCTTTATTCTATGGCTCGGTACGATTACGGCGATACCACATATGTAGAGGTTTTTTTATGTTTTACGACTTTTGCACAATAAAAACACTTTTGAACTAAAATTATTTGTTTTTGCATCGTTGCTTTCCAAGAGCCGTAACTTTTTTATTTTTCAATTAATGTAGTGATTTTTTGGGCTTGTTTTCTGCGGGATGAGACGTAGTTTTGAATGGTACTGTTTTGGGGTGCATGGGACTTATTGATTCATTTTTATTATGACTTTTTTGGGGGGCAATGGAAAAAAATGTCAATTTAGCCATTGTTTTTTGCGTTTTTTTTTACGGTGTTCACCTTGCGGTTTAAATTACATATTAACTTTATTAATGGAGTCATTACGGTCGCGGCGATACCAGATATGTGTACTTTTATTTATTTTTTACACTTTTACTAAATAAAACCACTTTTTATGGAAATAAATGGATTATTTATTTTTTTACTGTAATTTTTATTAATAATCTTTATTTCACATTTATTATTTATTTCACTAGTCCCACTAGAGGACCTTACTGTGCGATCTTCAGATACCAGAGCATTATTGCCTGTCAGTGTAAATCTGACAGGCAATCTGTTAGGACGTGCCTCCGGCACGTCCTAACAGGCATATGTCCAAGGCAGACCTGGGGGCTTTTATCAAGCCCCCGGCTGCCATGACAACCCATCGGAGACCCGCGATTGCATTTGCGGGCCACCGATGGGTGACAGAGGGAGCTCACTCCCTCTGTAAACAAGTTAAATGCCGCGGTCGCTATTGACGGCGGCATTTAACGGGTTAAACAGCCGCGATCGGGGAGACCCGTGAAGGACTTAGACTAGGCTCACGTGAAAAGGCGTCAGCCTAGCCTAAGGCCCCTTAGTGACGAACGTGAAAAGGCGTATTGTTGGTGACTAAGGGGTTAATTAAAACCCTGAACCAGACCCCAAAATTAATTCAGACCCCAGACCAGAATAAGTAATTCTTACCTTTGCTTAGACTGAGGTAAATACTTACCACTCCTCGCTCCCGGGTCCTCTTTACTTCCATTGCCACTGTATTAAGATCTGGGCCTGTGGTGCGATGGCGCCAGAAGAAGACTGGACTGTGGAGTGAGGAGCTGTGAGAATTCCTATGTTATATTTTGGATTTGATTTGAATGATGGAAAACAAATTCAATAGATAACTGCCGAGCTCAAAATATTAATAACATTTAAAAAATTCCCTTTGTGTTTGTACCACTGTCTAAGAGGAGGAAAGCAGTGCCGGGGGGGGGGGGGGTTGGGGAGGGGATACAAGGCGACAAAGGGGAGACGCAAGGAGGCATGGGGGGATGCAAGTAGGCAGGGGAGTGGAAAGCAAGCAGGCAGGAGGGAGACGCAAGGATGCCGGGGGAAGATGCAAGGAGGCAGGGAGCACAGAAAAGACAAAGGGGATCTCTGAAGTAGCAGAAGCGAGACACAGCTTACATGCAGTGACGCACATCAAGACAGAAGAAGGGTGGACCAGCCAGGCACTTATCTCCAGCAGTCCAACTGGTTTAGAGGCAGGGGAACGGGTGGGGGAGTGGCCCCCACTCTGCAACTCGTGAGGGCCCATTTTATCAAAATTAATCTATATAGGCCAATTGCCGTGGGTCCACATCAATGCCTCAATACCGGCTGTGGAAAGCAGGCCTTTTTTTTTTTTTCAACATATTTGGCCTGGCCCCCGACGGCACTACCGCCAGTACTGCAATTTTGGCGGCCCAGTGTAGATTTATAGAATTGTATTCTAAGCAATGCGGGGGCTGGAGTATACAATAGACATCTGCCGCCCAGTCTACAGTAAATCTGCTGCTGAGTGTCCGACATCTTTTACATGCTGAAGTCCCGGCATTTCTTTTGTTTCCTGATCAGTGAGGATTTGTCCGTGGATTTATAACATTGGGTTTTGTGATGGTTTCTGTACCCATTGATGTTTAATTCCATTGTCTTATTTAATTCTTTTCAGCTTATATGAACATCACCCCGGAGGAACATCTCAGAAGACTGGCCTATTGTGTAAAGCTTCTCCCTTCACCCCTCTACAAGAAGGACGTAAGTGAGAATACAGGCAGAGGCATTTGACCGCTTGTGGCAAAAAAAGTGGCATGTTCTTTCTTTGAGCGATTTTTGACTCTAAACCTCCATTGAAATCAATGGGAGTCAGAAAAAAAATGTGTCGATTGTTTGAAGCGGTTTTTTTTCACCACAGTTTTTGCAGTTGTTTTATTTTATTTTTCTAAATCCCATAAGAAAAAGCGGCAAAATATGTAGCAAAAAATATTGACATTTCAAAATCTTCCTCCAAAACTTTGAATCAGATTTTTTCTGCCTGACAAAAACCTTCGTGTGAACTTACCCTTAGGCTATGTTCATATAGCATGATTTGCTTGGCTGGAACTGCTGCGAAATCCAATGCAGAATTATTCCTGCCGTAAGCAGGAAGATTCCTACTCCCATTCACTTCAATGGGAGGTTTGGGCGAAATACGCTAGCTGAAATAATCAGCTAGCGGGAAAAATAAGTGTCTCCTTCTATTAAAATGAGTGGGAGGCCAAATTATGCGGGGGAATGTGTGGCGGATTCCGCCACAAAAATTACGCCATGTGAACAGGGCCTTATAGTCTTTCTCTATTCAACCCCTGGTTCTCACATACAAAGACTGATTCAAAATACTGACCAAAATATTCAAGTGTGAAATAGGTCTTACACACACAACCCATTGATGTGACTGGGCACCGTGTAGTGATGCTGCAAAGAAACTGAACACTTAGGGGGGATTCACACGAGCGTGTATTCGGTCCGTGCGGGCCGCGTGGTTTTCACGCGGCACGCATGGACCAATACAAGTCAATGTGGCAGTACAGACAGTCCGTGCTTTTTGCGCAGCGTTTGTCTGCTGCGCAAAAAGCGCGACAGGTTCAATAACTCTGCGTATTTCGCGCATCACGCACCCATTGAAGTCAATGGGTGCGTGAAAATCACGCGCACCACACGGAAGCACTTCCGTGGGACGAGCGTGATTCGCGCAACAGCAGTGAAAAGGATGAATGAAAACCGAAAAGCACCACGTGCTTTTCTGTTTCCGAACATCCAAACGGAGTGTCTTTGCGATGAGCGAAGCCGGACAAGCGTACCGAACTTCACCGGGTTCGGCCAAACTCGTTTTGGCCGATCCCGGCAAAAAAATTATCGGTACGCGACGTCAGGAGATAGTCACTGTCCATGGTGCTGAAAGAGTTAAACTGTTTCAGCACCATGGACAGTGACTTGCGATCCCAAAATACATTAACCTGTAAAAAAAAAACGAAGTTCTAACTTACCGATTACTCCTGTCTCCTTCCTGCAGTCCGACCTCCCGGGATGACACTTCAGTTCAAGTGACAGCTCCAGCCAATCACAGGCCAAGCACAGGCTGCAGCCAATCACAGGCTGCAGCGGTCACTTGGACTGCTGCGTCATCCAGGGAGGTGGGGCCCGATGTCAAGAGAGGCGCGTCACCAAGGACGCGTCACCAAGGCAACGGCCGGGAAGTTCTCGGTAAGTAGGAACTTTATCTTTTTTTTTTACAGGTTTTTCGCTGTTGTGTTCGGCATTCACTGTCGAGGGTGCTGAAAGATTTAGCTCTTTCAGCACCTTGGACAGTGACGGGCGTTGACAAGCCTCATCTCTATGATGCCGGCTGCGCGAAAATCACGCAGCCGCGCATCAGACACGCATGACACACGCAGCTGTCAAATGGTTTTTGCGCTCGCAAAACGCTGCGTTGTTTGCGCGCGCAAAAACGCAACGTTCGTGTGAATCTGCCCTTACTGCCAGATTTACCCACAGATTGCAGCAGATCGCAGGAGGCACCAGGGGGAGGAAACTTTGTGATCAGCATAATTTCAATGGACTCCTTCTAACTAGAAGGGATTGGTCAAAGGGGATGACACCCCAAGCAACATCCATAGGAGGGTTTATAGGAATGTCTGAATATACAACAAACTTATTGTCTTCTTAGCGTCTCATGCCGACCAGCCCAGAAGCCCAGAGAAAATATTTAATCAAAGAGGAAGAACAGCCTAAACCATCCATGGAAGAAAAGGAACAGCGAGAAAGAGCAAAGATCGTGAGAGAATTGTGCAAAGACCTGGAGGAAGTGCCAACCGCTGAAGAAAACAGCAAGACAAGACGGGAGAAGAGGAGATTCCGAGTGAGGACCATCAAAATGAAGAACAACACAAAAAGAAGCAGGATAAGGCAGAGTACCATCCAGCAACATGTCAACCAGTATATGAGAGGAAAGAGGAACATCATATGGACAATCCTGCTGAAACCTCTCTGCCGATGACATCATAAATGGCAATACTGGAAGATATAAAAAAACTACTAGTAATTAATAATAGCAGCATAATAAGAATATAGCGGCAGTATAATCATATTAAATATAACAGTAAAAATAGTAGCTATCATAGTTGTAAAGTAAAAACGTAGTAATAATATGAACAGAATAAAAGTAGCAATATAAGTAGCTATAACAACAGATTTGATCCAGGGTTCCAGGACTGATCGCCTTTTTCCGGGGTCAAGAAGGAATTTTTCCCTGTGTCACAAATTGGCTGAAAGTGTCAAGGGTTTTTGCCTTCTTCTGGATCAACAGCTACAGGTATAGGGATCTTAGTCATATTAATAGTAGGATAATAATAAGGATAGCATGAAAGTGATAATGATAGAAGTAATGTTAGAAGTAAAATAGACATAGTAGAATACTAGAAGTAGTACTAATAATAACAATAATACAAATTGTAAAATAATAATAGAAGTAGGGATAGAAGTAATAATAACAATAGCTGTAGGGTTTGATCCAGGGTTTTACTGATCGCCTTTTCCCGGGGTCAAGAAGGACTTTTCCCCCTGTGACACAGATTGGCTGAAAGTGTCCAGGGGTTTTCGCCTTCTTCTGGATCAACATTTTTAGGTATAGGGCTCTTAATTTTATTAATAGTGGGATAATAAGAAGGATAGCATAACAGTAATAATAACAGTATCAGTAGTAATAATAATAATAATAATAATAATAATAATAATAATAAATAGTCGTAGTAAGGATAATAAGAATAATAACATTAGCAGTAGGGTTTGATCCAGGGTTTTACTGATCGCTTTTTCCTGGGGTCAAGAAGGAATTTCCCCCCTGTGACACAGATTGGCTGAAAGTGTCCAGGGGTTTTCGCCTTCTTCTGGATCAACATTTGTAGGTATAGGACTCTTAATTATATTAATAGTAGGATAACAAGAAGGATAGAATAACAGTAATAATGTTAAGTAGCAGTAGCACTAATAATAATAACAACAGTACCAGTAGTAATAATAATAATAATAATAATAATAATAAAAATAAATAAATAGCAATAATAATAATAATAAATAGTAGAAGTACGGATAATAAGTATGATAACATTAGTAGTAATAATAATAATAATAACAATAATAATAATAACATTAGTAATAATAATAATAATAATAAGAATAAGAATAATAACATTAGTAGTGGTAATAATAATAATAATAATAATAATAATAATAATACTAGGGTTTGATCCAGGGTTTGACTGATCGCCTTTTACCGGGGTCAAGAAGGAATTTCCCCCCTGTGACATAGATTGGCTGAGAATGTCCAGGGGTTTTCGCCTTTTTCTGGATCAACATCTTTAGGGATAGGGACCTTATAACTAGTAATAATAAAATAGTAATATTAGAAATATAGGGCTCTTAATTTATTAATATATGGATAATAAGAAGGATAGCATAACAGTAATAATGTTAAGTAGCAGTAGCACCAATAATAATAATAACAGTAGCAGTAGTAATAATAATAATAATAATAATAATAAGAATAATAATAATAATAATAAATAGTAAAAATAATAATAATAATAATAAAAAATAGTAGTAGTAAGGATAATAAAAATAATAACATTAGTAGTAGTAATAATAACAATAATAATAATAATAATAATAATAATAATAATAATAATAATAATAATAATAATAATAATAATAATAGTAGGGTTTGATCCAGGGTTTGACTGATCGCCTTTTCCCGGGGTCAAGAAGGAATTTCCCCCCTGTGACACAGATTGGCTGAGAATGTCCAGGGGTTTTCGCCTTTTTCTGGATCAACATCTTTAGGGATAGGGACCTTATAACCAGTAATATTTTAATAATAATATTAGAAATAGGGCTATAGGGTAAAACTAGTGATAATTGTAGATATTAGAAATAAATTATAAATTATAACTAGAACTCGTGTATTGTCTCTTCTTTTGGAAGAAAAACATTTCATTTTAAAACATCCACATATTTCTCTTAATCCGTGTTCCCAATGGCTCCAGTTTTACATTAAATGAACCATATGAACATTTCTATGCATTCTATCCATCTATTGACTGATGCTGTTACTTTAAGATTCTGTTGAGTTATTGGCCGGTGTCTAGGTCTCTCTGGGAGTCAGTGATGACTGATCCCTACACAAACTCTAGGAACTACATCATCAAAATCTTCAGCACCCCCTTAATTGTATATCCATGGTCTGTAATAGGGCCTTAACAAGTGACCATGGGACTACATTACAAAGTTGGGGTCCCTTCTCCACCATGTCCACATCCAGGAGGTGATATGGGTTCGTGCTCACAGAGATACAGGAGGTAAGTGTATGTCCAAGTGAACCTACATCTGAGACGGCAGCAGCAGTAGTTGTCAGACCCCCCCCCCCCCAGTCAGTGATCTGTAGCTATTGGCATTAACATCACTACTGCCCCCGATCTCCACTACTGCCTGCCATGTATAATGTATTCTTATATAAATCAGGTTTATTACATACAGCTCACATGACAGCAAATAACATCAGGGTTGGGTTATGGTGAAAGTAAAGGAGGCAAGTGTCCTGGAGCCTCCACTCACGTATCAATCTTGTATAACACCCTCTTACCTTCTGCTCCAGCAATAGGCACACCGCCTACAGTTCCCAGTTTTGCATGCAGGTTAATTTCGTTAGGATGAACTTCGTGTATTTGGTTGCTGCGGTTGTTTCGGTCTCTTTTCCTTTTGTTGCAGATGTCACAGCTGGCGGGTTTATGGTAAAGAAGGCGGAGTTAGTACCCTACATGCCCGCTGTTGGACAGCGAGCGATTGGCATCACAGGAACTAAGAGGACAACATAACGATCGGTTATGTTCTAATTTGGTTAATTTGTTAATATGTTAATAATAAAGCTGTGGCCACTTCCACTTTCTACCACACAGGGTCTGCTATTTTTTTTATTATTTAGGTGATATGTTATGTTAGCGAATGGGCGTTGACAGCTCACGTTGGTAAATATCCTTGCAGTCACTCTTGCAACTTTAATCCGCCTAATGTGTCTTCTGTGAGGCGATTTTAGGCCTCATTCACACAATGCTGATTTTAACACTAATTTGCATCAGTATTTTGAAGCCAAAAGAAGAGGAGAAGTATAAGTCTTTCCATACATTTTTCGTGTTTAGGATCCGGTTCTGATTATGGCTTAAAAATAATGATGCAAAATACTGACCATATCTGCAATGTGTGAATGAGGCCTAAGACATCATTGGGAGGCAGTAAAGAGGTGCACAGAAGCTGCTGCATTATACTGTATATATGCTAGTTCACACAGCCAACCCCTTATGGTTGTAGTGAGAGTAGAGTAACATCATGCACAGTTCTCAACAGTGGAAGATTAAGTAGACTATAGGCCCTGGGGTGTTGCACAAACCTGGGCCCCCCTTCGCCATTGCCGCTCTGCCGTGTCTATACTGAACACCACCACTAATACAGACCCCAGACCAGACCCCCTAAATACAGTCCCCAGACCCTTTAAACTAATACAGACCTCAGACCAGACCACCTAAGTATAAAGACACCAGACCCCCTAAATGTAGAGACCCCAGACCAGAGCCCCTAAATACAGACCCTTTAAACTAATACAGACCCCAGACCAGACCCCCTAAATACAGACCCCAGACCAGACCTCCTAATTATAGACCCCGACCCCTTAAACTAATACAGACCCCAGACCAAACCCCTAAATATAGACCCCTTAAACTAATACAGACCCCATACCAGACCCCCTAAATACAGACCCCAGACCAGACCTCCTAATTATAGACCCCGACCCCTTAAACTAATACAGATCCCAGACCAGACTCCTAAATATAGACCCCAGACTAGACCCTCTAAATACAGACAGCAGACCAGTCCCCCGAAATACTGACCTCAGACTCCTTAAACTAATAGACTCCAGAACATATATAAAAAAAAGTGTTAATTTATATCCAATAAGCCCTAATCAAATGTAGCCAAAAATACCACACAGTGCCGTCCTAGCCAAAGAAACAATGAAAATACAAAAAACTATTCAGGAGATATAAGCACTCGTAAGGGTATACAAGATATGTATGTAGCAAATTTATTTATATAAAAAGAAACAACAAACCATTTCCCATAGGCTAATACCTAGAACAATAAATACAAAGACAATTAAAACACTACTTGGCCAGGTATATAGGGGGGAAGAAAGATGATTTTTAATAGGTAAAGCAAAAAAATTAAGGGCCGGCAGTCCACTGAAGCGCTCGTATACAGTCGATCCAGTATAGGTCCAACCCCCCCAAAAAATTCTAATAGAAGACAAGTAAAAAACGATTTCATAGAAATTTAATTAATCAAGTGTTTAGGTCATAGACATTAAGAGGCCAGAGAGCATCTGTCATGGATGGCAGGGAGCCAGGACCCAATGGGGCCATCGACCGGGTCCCCATCATCAAAGACAGAATAGGATCTAGTTAGAATCAAAGGAACATATTGAACTTGATTTAGTTATTTAGGCCTCTAGGAAATAGAGTGCCCAAGGTATAGATACACATAGTTTATTTTTGGAACACTAATCAATTTCTATCACCTCCTCTCCTATCTTCTTGTAATTGATTTATCCCCATAAATTTCAAACCTTTGGGTGATTGTTGATGATAGGTCTTAAAATGGACTGCTGATGGATTTTTAATCTCCCCCTTCCTTATGTCTGAAATGTGTTCACTAATACGTTTTTGCAAGTCACGTTTTGTTTAGCCAATATACATCTTTCCACATGGACAGGTCTGGCCTGGAGGTCAGACTCCAGACCAGACCCCCTAAATACAGACCCCAGACCACTTAAACTACTGCAAACCCCCTAAATACAGACCCCTTAAACTAATACACACCCCAGACCAAACTCCCTTATGATGCAGACTCCAGAACAGACCCGCTAAATACTGAACCCTTAAACTAATACAGACTCCAGAACAGACCCCCTAAATACAGACCTAATGATAATCCGCCATTCGCTCTCTGTGTTCTTATTGCCCCTTCCCCTCCTACAGCATTACTGGATATTACGGAATATTTCTCCTCTAGAAGCAGATTCAGGTACAGCAACCCCCCACCCTCCAAGTGCTCACCCAAATTGAGCTCCTTGCCCTATTAATGTAACTGGCATGCTTACATATTACAAAAAGGTTCAATTGTGCCAACTCTTGAAGAAGTCATGGCCCAAAATGTATTAGACTGAAATTTTGGATGAGTGTTTCAACCCACACTCACTCCAGGAATTTATCCAGATACAAATCATAGGTTGTATCAATATATCGGAGAGAAGTAAGAGACACAGACATTGCTTGTATGCTCAAAAATACTCCTCTGAGGTTTATTGGCAAAAACAATTACAATAATATCTTTCAAAAGGTGAATAGGCTTCATTTCAGCCAAACATTTACAATATGACAATACCTCTAATTCAGCCACTAGTGTACAATGAGAATATTTCATATTGAGCCAATCACAGACATACAATACATTTCAAATGTAATATTATAAATTTCACTATATGCTTACATCAAACTTGCCCCTGCTCTATTTGGCCTCTAAATGGAGGTGTGTGGGAGCTATTTACAAATATGTATTTGAATAATGCAATAGAGAGCAATAATAAGGAATGTGATAACATTCAGCCAGACTGCTAACTTATCAAGGTTACAGAAAGAACATTTGGAGATTATATATTTCTGAAATAGGGGGTGGGGGGGGGGGGGGTCCTGGCAGATGGAATAGAAATAACATCTCTGCATGATCCGGAACCCAGCTCAATAATTTAATACAGAGAATATAAGCAAATGGACCATCCATCACGGAACCCCCTTTTTCTCATATTAAATTACAGAGATTATATTTTTATGATTATAAACCTCAAACAATAGGACCACAACTAATAATATAATGCTATCACCAATCTCAAGTATTTCCCCTCAGGTTTGGGTTTTGGGTCCCATCAGTGCATTGACAAGTCCTGTACATAATCATTCTCTTCTGTCTTCTGCTCTTCACTGACTGTCACTCTGAGGGTAACCCACACAATTGTGGAGTCAGACTGTACGATGGTGTCCAGTGGGGGATTTATTATTACCCACCTCCTGGTCACTTACTTATCTTCTACTGTAAAACACTTGGATGTTGCTGACTGGTTCACTCAGGTCTTCGACCTTTACTTCACCTTGACGATTGCTGATGTCAGCAGAACTTGGTTTGGTCCTCCTCATCTGTTGGACACCGTCTCTTGTTAGTGTACGTCACCGGGCTGTACACAGCATAGCACCTCTTACTGTGAGCCTGGTGTGAGTTCCCCCGTAGGCGGATTAGTGGAGTTTTATTATGACTGCCACAAACCCTCCTCATCGAAATCCTCTTCCTTTGGCAAGTTGCTTGTCTGCAAGGCTGCTTAGAATTGTGACACTGCAGGCCCTCTTGGCTTTGGGGCTCAGACACAATTGCGATCACTGCAACCCCTATAGCTATGCCACTGGTTTGTCCGTTAAAGCAGGTCAAGGTCCTATGAATCCATTACCATGAAGATCGGCTGAGTTGGCCTTTGAGATATTTTGTCAATATGGGAACAATATTTACTATAGTCCATAATCGGGACTTTTCTATTATTCACTCTGCGAATGTAGCAATATTTAGGGATCATTTAAGACCCTTTTACTTGGAACAATGATCTGGCAAACTAGCATTCATATGAATGCTCGTTCCCGATCATTGCCCTGTGTAAACAGGCCAACAATCAGCTGATGAACAGGGAAATACTCGTTTATCGGCTGATCGGCTCTTTTATTCAGCTAAAAAGAATTATCGATAGCACATCTCCCTGTGTTAACAGGGAGACATGCTGCCGACATGATGTAAATGTATGGGGATGAGCGTAGTAACAATCGTTCGTCCTCATACTAAACAATCATTGCTCTGTTTAGATGAAGCAACGAGCGCCGATCAACAAGCTCTATTGTCAATCGGCACTTGTTTTAAAAGTGGTAAACACAGGCGATATTTGCCCGTGTAAAACGACTTTAAAACTTTTTAGCAAATGGATTTGAATTATTTTGACAATTTACTAAAGTGACATTTGTTATGATTGGTTATTTCCAGCAACCTTACTTTTTAACAGTATGGCCTCATGCACATGACCGTAGTGGTGTGCACTGCCGTGATTTTCACCTCGGACGGCCAGGGAGTGTCACCCGCAGGCCACCCGCAAATCGCAGGCCACCCGCAAATCGCGGGCCGTGCGTCATTTCTATGAGCCTGGACCGCAAAACACTGCCGTAATAAGACATGTCATATCTTTTTGCGGTCCAGGCTCCTGGGCAATGTACGGACTATGGAAACCACGGTCGTGTGCATGGGCCCATAGAAATGAATGGCACTGCAATTCACCCGCAGATTTATGGGTGAATTGCGGCCACAAAAACACGTTTGTGTGCATGGGGCTTATCAGTTAGATTAGTTGGATTACTGTATTTTGCATCTATAACAAGGTAAATAGATCTGTCAAACAGAACACATACTCACAGTATAATCTTCGTAATCTGCACTTAACATTCTCTCAGATATGGGCTGTGTCTATTCTGAATGAGGGATTATAATAATTATAGGAAATACTAATTACATGAAAATGACTTAGCTGCTCTGATCTCCTCTAGCAATGATCAGACACTATAATAAGCTGTTATTAGAAGCTCTGTTAATGGAAATGCTGAAAGATATTTGCCCAGGATCATCTAGGTTTAGAATGTACGTAAATATATATTTTTTTCGGTGAAAGATATGTAGCTGCATTTTTTTTTTTCTATGCTGTGCTCCCTTTAGTGCTATAATAAATACACACCAACATTTGCAATCAAAAATTGTTTGACATTTTGTGCCATGCCTTGTAATGCACGGGCATGCCCTCCCCAAGTTTGGAAAGCAGCCTATTTTTGAACAAATTAGCATAAACTCCACCCCTTTTGAGGACCAGTTGTGAAAATATGTATAGTCGGCAAGTATCTAATAAAAAAATCCAGACATTTCACATAAGAAAAATGTATTAATACCTGTTGCCGCTTTCCACAAAAGCTATCTATGGATTTATCGGGCAGATCAGTATAAAATGAGACCCTTCACACCTTCCAACATACAATAATACATCTGTGAATCTCATCAATGTGCAAATATGTCTCAATCCAAGAGTAAATGTAATCATATGCCTGTTATACAGCAAATGAGACATGACCTGAAGGGCATCACTATTTAAGTGGATGAAGATGTCTTGTCAGATCTGACAGAACCGTATGATGTCTGGACATGACTGGTGAATGTTGAATGTGAATGTTATCTCTTACTGCTTCTACATTATTCATCATTTAGTAGCTATCATTGAATCAGCTGAACCTACAGACGTTTCCGGGATATTTATTTGTTTCTTTGAGAGTTCACTATACTGTAGATGCACCACAGATGCTTGAAGTCCATTCATATATTTTCTTCTCTAAAAAAAAATTGGACTTTCCTGTTAGTATGGCTAAAAAGTAAATACTAAAATGTATTTTATTTTTCAGAAATCCCCTCTCTGCGGGTCCTTCTCAATGAATTAGAATATCATCAAAAAGTTAATTTATTTCAGTAATTCAATTCAAAAAGTGAAACTCATATATTATATAGATTCAACACAGAGTGATCTGTTTCCAGAGTTTTTTTTTTTAATGTTGATGATTATTGTAACAGTTAATGAAAACCCCAAATTTAGTCTGCTGTTAAACATTGTGTATATTGACAGCTACGTATGAGTCTTCTGATCTTGTTTCTTGTTTATATAGATATATTCCTTCAGAATTTAGTCCTGAAAATCAATTATTAGGCAAATGGTGATCGCAAAAGAATCACGGCCGCATCTCTTTCTTGTGTTACAATAACTGCAAAAGAAAAATATATATATATCTTTGTAAAGTGTTAGCCAGATAGAAAAGAGAATAATTAAGAATCCTCAGTAGTTGATACCTAGGTATGCCATTTGTATGTTCTCCCCCTCCATGCTTTGCGTAGGTTTCCTCCTGGTACTCCAAAAAAAAAAAAATACACACAGGGAATTTCGATTTTGAGCCCCAATAGGGACAGATGTGAGGGATGACTATCTCTGTGGAATATGTTGGTGCTATATAAAATTAATAAATTAAGAAATAAAGAAAATAAAACTACTGAGGACTCTCAATAAACTGGAAAAAAAAGTTATGGACTGTCCATGAGTTTACGGACTGTTGGAAAATCTGAAGTAAACCCTTTCTCCAACACTGGTCTTTTGGCGAGAAGAAATGGGCACAGCATTATAGATTACAGCACCTCTCTTCATGCAGAGGCGTAACATGGGGCTCCTATGTCCAATGCAAAATCTGTTACACTTTCCTCGATGTCTGTCGTGTCGTACTTCACCCATCTCGGCTCTTCTATGTGCCAAACCTTTATTTTTTTTAAACCACATCTTCTATGTGCCGGTCTACTTCTTAACTCTCAACATCTCACTGTGTTAGACCAATAATTCCAAAGCTGTGCTGTATTCCAGACCGGTCCTTCCTCAACTCCGCGGTCTGCGATATATTTGTTGGCAATCAGGCTGACTGTATTTAGATGTGACTTTCCTACCCATTTTAAGAACTATAGACTATATTAGAGTTATCTCATGATATCACTGAAAAAGTCATGCAACTATATCAAGAATTGCAACACAGTAAAATTGTGGGTTACCAAGAACATCCTGCAACCTCACTGTTTCCATAAGGAGGAAAATGTTGCGTAAAGTTTACAACAATTCCGACTGTTGCGCTACCAAATGTCAATGTGGAGCTCTATGTTTCTATGCTACTCAGTGGCGTAGCTATAGGGGTCACTGCGTCACAATTGCAACTAGGCCCCGAAGCCAGAGGGTCCCCCCGGCCCACGCACCATGTCTATCCACTGTTATTGCAGTAACTGGGGTCTATGTAGTAAACTACATGGGGCCCTGTTACTACAGTAACACTATACTTACCCTCCTTGCTCCTATGTCGAGTCCAGGCACAGCGCGGGTATTGACGCCTTTCAGTGTTACGTCACAACGTTATATGCGCCACACACAATGTTGTGACGCTGAATGACTGCACCCGGAGCCAAAGAGTTCCCATTTAGGAGCGAGGAGCGTAAGTATAAGAATACTGTCTGCTGGGGCCCCGTATCTTAGCCTGCCATGTGGTATACTGTCTGCTGGGCCCTGTATCTAAGCCTACCATGTGTGACACTGTCTGCTGGGCCCTGTATCTAAGTCTACCATATGTGATACCATATGTGATACTGTCCACTGGGCCCTGTATCTAATCCATGTGTTATACCGTCTACTAGGTCCTGTATCTAAGCCTACCATGTGTGATTCTGTTTTCTGGGCCCTGTATCTAAGCCTACTATGTATGGTACTGTCTGCTGGGTCCTGTATCTAAGCCTATCATGTGTGATACTGTCCGCTGGGCCCTGTATCTAAGCCTATGATGTGTGATACCGCCTGCTGAGCCGCTATATCTAATCCTATCCAATGGCATAGCTATAGGGGTTACAGTCCTATTGATATGCTGTCTCTGATATATATACATTTTTGGGGAGGGCGAAACATATGTATTAGGGCTATTGCCCTTGATGTTTTAAAACCTTAACGACGCCCCTGGCTGCTGGTGCTGCATCGATAGGTCACTTAGGAGACCCAGTGATGTAGCTGAAAGCTGCGGGCTGTTGGCCATGAAGAGAAGTTGGGGGGCCCAACACCGGGGGCCCATGAGCCTTTAGCTACGTCCCTGTTAGACTGTTGGGGGTTGATCATTTAGCTTATATTCACATAGTTTTTATTGAAGTTATAAGGTTAATGAATAATTCATAGTAATACAAATATAGTAATAAATATGTGTTGGAAACAGCGCAGAATTCTTTATAGATAATTACTTGTGGCTAATTGAATAACAATTAAGCAATGAATAAACTAAGTGTCTCCAGGAAAATATTGTAGTATTCCCGGATTAACAAATAGAGGCGAAGCAATTATTTTTTTAATACTTTTTTTCTTTAAACTTTTGAAGGCGACAAATCATTCACAGCAATAAGATACAGCAGAAAAGCTGTTAAATCCTTTACACATTCTCCCCCATGCAGGAGCAGTACGGATAATTGAGCGCAGTGTGAAAGCAGAAAGGTGTCTGCTGTAGATAGTGCCGTTCCACCTCTTATCTATGTGGTCCTTTGGTGTTCTGAGTGCGTTAATACATTGGTCTTAGTGCTTTCAATCAGTATAAAAATATGCATATACTAACTGTATTTCATAAAAATAAATTCTCCATCTAAACGGCATTGTGCCTTCATTTAAAGGAGTTTAATCATCTGTCTGGAAAGTGAAGGCAAATTATGCCAAACTATTTCACTGCCCATCTCCGGAAAAAAAAAAAGTTATTCTGTTGATTTTTACTTTATAGCTGACAGCTGTTAATGAGACAGAAAGTTGTTGCGTCGTCTATATGCTTTATACAGACTTGATTACAAACAAGGCCCTCTATTGGCTAAAGTAAGGTATTGCAAATGAATAAAGCAGTTGTCCAATAATTATTACATAGGGGATTAGAGTGCCTTAGATGCCTTCATTTAAGCCAAGAGTGTGCTGAATAGCTAATATTTTTGTAAGGGAGTTATGGAGCCGGTTACATGCTATATAACATACCGTGCACCATCTGATAACTAATTCTCTTTACGTTTCATGACATGCCAATCACACGTCTTAAAAGTCAGATCAATCAGGGACCACTAACTGATCTAGGAGCAGGTAGGTCCCACACTTGATCTGCTCACTGGCTTCAAAGTAGAGATAACTGTACATGAGTGGGAAAACACAAGGGTGCAACTACCAGGGTAGCTGTCATAGCTGCTGCTTTGGGGCCTAACAAGTGGGGGGCCCCAATGCCATTGTTAAAGGATGCTCTAAGGTGCAGGAGAGACATTATACAGCGAATGCAGAGGACTGAAAGGTCACTGAAGGGAGTACAAGACACAAACTCGCTGTTCATGGTGGTCATTACAGAGTAAGGCCTTCTTACAAGTTTTGCAATGTGGCCCAATGGTCATTTTATAGACCCATGAGAAAACTCACAGGTTTCAAAAACTTTCCATTATTTCTATTGGCAAAACCAAAACCATTGAACCAAAAAACAAATACGGGTCTCAAGATTGGTGGGGTCCCACATCTGCTAACCCCCCCACAGATCAGGCACTTTAGAGTACTAAGGAATGGGGGATATTCATTTGGAAGGGGGGGGGCTTTAAATTTCTGCAGTAGTCATCTGTGAGATTGTACTGTTTAGGCTGAGGAGTTCCCCTTTTAGAGGTAGGAGTCTGTGTGTGTGTGTGTGTGTGTGTGTGTGTGTGTGTGTGTGTATAGCTATGGTAATCCATGTATTATTACACATATTATTTATTTGTATTAGGACTCCATTGAATGCCTGGTACCATCAAAAAATTGTTTTAAACTATGATGATTGACTTGTTGGTATTAGCCTTGTAAAAATTGTAATTGGGGATGGCAGTTTTTCCTCCATGTTCCCTAGAGGTTTCCTCCACATCCTGTATAACGGCACACCAGCCGCCGTGTCTACAGGTGTGTCCGACATCCCTCTTCTTGTCTCATGGCTGTCGTGCTCTCTATAGTCAAAGCAGAAAATTACCACAGCACTGGACCACAAGTGGGTGCACGCCTCAATAGGACCGGATCCGCTGTCCCCAATATCAGATAGACAGAATAGACGAGCAGACAGCACTTCCAACATATGTCAGCTTTTTAATCACCCGTGCAACGTTTCAGTCCAACAGGACCTCTCTCTATAGTGGCTTGCGCCAAGCTACATCTTAAAAGCACTTGCACATGTCAGCTGTTGTGCCCAGTTTCTGTGTACAGAGGCGTAACCAAAAGCTCCTGGGCCTTCGTGGTAAAATCAGTAACTGAGACCCCACCTACCATGTGCCATTTAAAAAACTTGTAACAGAGACGTCTTTGGGACCCCCTCAGGCACCAGGGCCCAGGTGCGACTGCTTTTTCTGCACCCCCTATAGTTACCTTCTTGGTTGAGTACCTCTGATTATTTAAACTTACCCAGAACTGTCACATCTTGCCTGAGCAACAAGGTTTTTGGATCCTGTTCATTTGTGAAGGTGTTTATTGTTTGCTGCTTTGGATCAGATCGGGATTGTTTCTCAACTCTGCCTTTTCATCACTGCCTGCCCAGACATGTATCTGTATTATCGTGTTGTATTAACTGCCCTGACCATGGATTTGTACAACCACTCTGCTGATTATTGATTTTGATACCTTGCTTTTGAAATACCATTTGCAAGCTGTCAGCACTTGCTATTGGGGACTACTCTTAGGACTCGACCTGGGGATTCCCTGCACAAAGTCCTTACCCCCATGAGGGGAAATTTAAGGTGAAAATTGCAAAATAGCTTAGACCACTTTAACCCTAAGCCAAATCTTTTAGTGACACAGTGTGTACACGCTCTTGTCCGTGACAGTCCGAGTGAGGAGGATTACGTCTATTGCCGATTTGTATGTCTATTGCTATTACATGGATATTGCCCTGTTTTCTAGTTTAAAGTTTTATCTTTGGGACATTGAGTATTTAAAAATAAGAAGTAAATTTATGTGAAATAATAGGAACTGCAGCTTGGGCAATTTTTATAAAGGCTTCTGTCGGCTTCCGCCATCTTTTCTCATGGCCCATGGCCACCTAAAGTACATTGCCGTTTTGTTGCGAATCGCTGCAATAACCGCGACAAAACTGCATTGTGTATGTCCTACAAAAGGACCTGCATAAATAAGGTCAGTTGACCTTATATTTGCAGCACTTGTTACTGTTGAACCACAGGTCACATGCCCGTAGGTCCTAGTACAGCAGCAAGACTCCATAGAGAAGACATTAAGTTGCTATGTAAGTATAACTAGGATGGATTAGTTTAAGCTGTCTAAGGTTTGTATTTAGAAGGCCTGAGCTGGGGCTTGTATTTAGGGAGCCTTGCCTGGGGTCTGTATTAGTTTAGGGGGTCTGTATTTATGGCTCTGGGGTCTGTATTAGTTTAGGGGTCTGCATTTAGGGGATCTGTATATAGGGGGTCTAAGGGTCTGTATTAGTTTAGGGGTTCGGGGTCTGTATTTAGTGGTTTGGAGTCTGTATTAGTTTTAGGGGCCTGTATTTAGGGGCCTGAATTAGTTTAGGGGTTTGTATTTAGGGGTCTGCATTTAAGGAGTCTGGGGTCTGTATGAGTTTAGGGCAGGGGTGGGGAACTTTTTTCTGCCAAGGGCCATTTGGATATTTATAACATCATTCGTGGGCCATACAGAATTATCAACTTAAAAAATTACCCTGCTATATTTGGTCAAACATTTAATTAACTCACCCCTAATGCGATGTCTGGAACTGCTTCTCTTTGGTGAGGTGTGTGATGTTAGCCGGTATTGATAATGTTACTGCGTCGGTCAGTCTGGAGCGCAGTCGACACTTTGCAATGGTAAATTTTGAAAAGAACTGTTCGCAGCAGTAAATTGTTCCGACTTACCGACTTAAAGGCATTTTCCCATCAGGGACATTTATGACATAGGTACGGATCCCAGAGGTGGACATTTATAACATATCCAGTAGATATGAAGAGAAATAGAAGGTTTTGAAGCAGCACAAATCCCGAGTCTGGTGCGGTGCAAGCTGTCAAGCCAGGCAAACCCACTCCGGCATAACGCAAATTCCAAGACAAATAGTAGGACAACAGCACATGTCTCCAGATCTTCAAAGTGGTTTTATTGTCAAAACATCCACGGCAAACAGGCAACGTTTCGACCCATAGTGAGTGTAGGATCTTTGTCAAGCCTAACATTATGTCTAAAAACATCATCTTTAAATAGGTGAATACAATAAAATCACATGGTACATTTCAGCCAGTGAAAATAGTGTCTCCCAGGTGAATTATATATTAGTCTTAATGACATCCGTCAACTTGTTACATAATAATAAAAATGTGTATAACGACATACAATAAATCTTCAATCGACAGTTGATATAAATGTATCAATCTTTGTTCTGGCAATGGAAAACGATGGAGGAAGTTCACCACACTCCAGGTCCCAGCTCCGATCCTAGGACGCTACTGCGCATGCTCTGCAATCAATGAATCGCCGAGGCACAATAGAAACAGAGAATTAACTCCCAACTAAACAAATCGGCCAGGAATATTAATCAAGTACATATAGAAGCCAAAATATCCTCGATCCCACATCTTTTGGCTCAAATATATTGACCACAACATCGTAATTGTAACAGTGTAATTTATAAAAAGACGCTGTGAGACATAATCTGCTGTGTTGTCAGGGACGCCATCACTACGTAACAATAAGTCACATGTTTCCAAATATACAATGAGTCATTGGGAAAAAAGGGGAGGGGGGTTTTGTTGGCCGGCTCCTAACTATATGTATGGATCAATAAGTAGTTTAATCTTTACTCATCTAATAAGTCATCTAATATGTTAAACCGCCTATATAAACTAGATCACAAAAAGTGATCAAAGATAGTTGCAGGGAACGCTCGTAATGTGTGTCCGAAGAAAATCATCAGACAGATATACAGCGTAATCAACACAAGACTTCTGAATGGCTACTGCTCGTCTCCTATAGTATCTCCCTTGAGACCGATATGATCTCTTCAATTATTACAAAAATCTAATAAAAACAGTCGCATTTTTGACAACAGACAGTAGATAGCCAAAAAAAAGAGGAAAATTTGTAGTCTTCATCCTGGTCGTATGTTCACTGTCATGTGTGGTGAACGAACCTCCAAGAAGAACAATCTTCAACTGTAAAAAATATAGAAAATATATAAAAAACATAAAAATTAGAGTATATCGAAAATCACCAATGATGTGCAAAATATTAGATAAAAATGTAAAAAACAGCAATGAAATCTCAGAGTCCAGGTGTTATCTTATACTCTAGATTCAGACCTCTGGGGTACAAGGTGTCAAGTTCAAAAATCCAACGTTGGGACCTGGAGTGTGGTGAACTTCCCTTCTTCGTTTTCCATTGCCAGAACAACGATTGATACATTTATATCAACTGTCGATTGAAGATGTATTATTGTATGTCGTTTTTATACACATTTTTATTATTATGTAACAAGTTGACGGATGTCATTAAGGGCTTATTCAGACGAACGTAAAATACGTCCGTGCAACGCGCGTGATATTCACGCGCCTCGCACGGACCTATGTTACTCTATGGGGCCGTGCAGACAGTCAGTGATTTTTGCGCAGCGTGTGTCCGCTGCGTAAAACTCACGACGTGTCCTATATTTCTGCGTTTTTCGCGCATCACGCACCCATTGAAGTCAATGGGTGCGTGAAATCACGCGCATCACACGGAAGCACTTCCGTGGGACGCGCGTGATTCGCGCAACAGCAGTGAAAAGTATGAATGCAAACAGAAAAGCACCACGTGCTTTTCTGTTTACATACATACAAACAGAGTGTCATAATGATGGCGGCTGCACGAAAAGTACGCAGCCGCGCACCATATGATCATGACACACGGAGCTGTTAAGTGCCTTTTGCGCACGCAAAATGCCGCGTTTTTTGCGTGCGCAAAACGCACACGCTCGTGTGAATCCGGCCTAAGACTAATGTATAATTCACCTGGGAGACACTGATCACGATTTTCACTGGCTGAAATGTACCAGACCCTAAAGACCCTACACTCACTATGGGTCGAAACGTTGCCTGTTTGTCGTGGATGTTTTGACAATATATCCAGTGGATATGTCATAAATGTCCACCTCTGGGATCCGCACCTATCGCTCGAACTGGGCCCCCTAAACCCCGTTCTACCTCTCTGTGTTCCTGCTGATTTCTGACCATGAAGAAGAAAACCGCGTAGCCCTCTGAGCTACGCTGTTTCCGTAACTCCCATAGTAGTGAATGGCAGTTACAGAAGCAGCGTAGCATGCGAGCTACGCTGTTTTCGTAACTACCATTTCGTTTTATGGGACTTACGGAAACAGCGTAGCTCAGCGAGAAACCATCTTATTAATTGTTGGAAATCACAAGCTTCAGCCACAACACAAAGAGGTAGAATGGGGTTTAAGGGGCCCAGTTCTAGAGATAGATCTGGAACCCGCACCTATCTGACATTTATGACATATCCTTTGGATATATCATAAATGTCCTTGATGGGAAAACCCCTTTAAGTCACCTGACCTCACCATGCATTTAGCACAGGTCATATGTCTACACTACAGCTAAATTTCTACATTTAGGCCTCAGCTAAGTTTCTAAATTTTAGGTCTGAAGCAGGAGGAGGGCAGATGGAGCCAAGTACTATCATTCACTACTAGTGAATGAGGATGCGGCTGTCTGCGTGAGAAGGTCAGTGCGTGCCGTTTGGGAGTTGACCAGTCCAGTCATCTGACCTGAGTCACCTGACCTGACGTCAGGTGACTCAGGTTAGGTGACTGGACTGGTCCACTCCTGGGCCAGCATGCACTGGCCACACTCAGACCGCTGCCATACTTGGCTCCAATACTTGGAGCCAAGCAGGGAATGACACAGTGGCAGTGGAGGTCAGAGTGGGGTCGATGCGTGCTGTGACAAGAGTGGACCAGTCCAGTCACCTGACCTCACGTCACTGACGTGAGGACAGGTTACTCAGGACAGGTGACTGGACTGGTCCACTCACGGGCCGGCATACACCGACCTCACTCAGATCACCGCCATCATCCTCCTGCTCCTAAATGTGAGTGAGTAGAGCGAATGGAGCCAAGTAGCAAATGACGCGGCGGCAGCGCGGTCTGAGTGAGGTCGGGCCAGACCAAATTATCTAGCTAGCCTTATACAGCCCACGGGCTGAACGTTCCCCACCCCTGGTTTAGAGGATCTGGGGTTTCTATTTAGGGGTCTGGGGTCATTAAAGGGCATACCTTAAAATATATGGGATGGGTTTTCCATGTAGTTTCTTATACAATAACTGATTAAAGGGGTTATTTGTGACTTGTGGAAGTATTATACTAATATCGAGAACTGGGGTGAGGGATTGAAAAATAAACCAAAAAAATTGTGCCTTTGTCCTCCACCAATGGTAACCCACGGCCATGTGTAAACTGTATGACGTGTTGTCCGTAGTCTTCCTATGACTCTTGTGCTGCATGCAGGATTATTTTACAAACTCAGCAGCAATGGAAACCACAATTTTAATTTTTGCACATAACTTAAATACAGTATCATTGTATAATTAAAATAAAAATGCGACCACCGGTTGACAGCTTTACTGAAGCAGCCAATAACAAGCATTTTAAAAACATACTATAATGAAATTCCATTTTGTGTATATTAAATCTAAAATACACAAATATTTTAAATAAAATAATACTGCAGTTTTTTTGGGTAATATTTGATTACAATAATTTGCTCAATTGAATTTAATGATACAGAGAGATTTTAGCTGGGATGATATAGAGAGATTTGTAAATTGTAGTTATTTGGCCACCATATTTACATATTTCTTGGTTATAAATACAATCAAATTACCCATGGAGTTTCTTTATCTGTGTCCATAATAGAACCTCTCCAAGTAGGTTCCATAATTTATACATTTTGTCTATTAGGTACTGTACAGTGACAGACAAATGGCTTTGAAAGTGGTTTTGGGAGCAGCCCAGAAGCTAGTTACACATGGGCTGGAGGATGTCCATCTTTTACGGCATGCTGGAAACTACCATGATAAGTGGTGGCACGGAAAGTATAGGAATGGCCCCGAAGTGAGCCATCAGGTTGGCTGTTTAGCAGTTTATTCTTGCAGCCAAAAACCAGAAGAAATCCATTCCTGTAATTTTTATTCATCCAACCATAAAGGAAAGGGTTAGCAAAGGTAGAGCACATGGCAACAACATGAAAGATGGAATAAAGGAGCTTGTACTCTTGGAATACAAGAACCCAATCCAAGTCAATGGCCAACTGGAAGACATGAAAGGGAAGCCAACAAACTGCAAACACAACAACCATCATCACCAGCATCTTGGTTGTATTCTTTCTTCTTTGTTGGGTGTCACTTCTAGGTGTGGGACTTATGTGGTTCCTTAGTTTTAACCATATTCTGATATAAGCATAGCATATTACAACAAGAGGCAGGACATACTGTAGAAGAAGCATCGAACCACTGTAGATGGCTGCATCCCTGCTGTTATTTGAGGGCCACTTTTCAGCACAAACAGCTATTTTGAGTTTCAAGGCTGGTAGGTCCTCAAACCTATACTCTCTAAAAATAGCTAAAGGAATGGCAAAAATGGAAGCTGCTACCCATGTGATAGTGACAATTAAGAAGCTGGACTTCTTGGAGATCCGACTGCTTAGGTGAAATACAATGCACCAGTATCTATCCAAAGCTATGACAACTAGGGTCAGTGTTGAGACATTGACACTCATGGCTTGGGCATAGGGGAACAAATGGCAAAGTACTGATCCAAATTTCCACTCATCCATCAATGTGTAGACAAGTGTGAAAGGCAGGCAAAGACTGTCCACCATAAGATCTGCCACAGCTAAATTGGCTATGAAAAAGTTTGTTACTGTCCTCATGTTTTTGTATTTCACAATCATGTAGATAACTAAAGAGTTACCAACAAGCCCGAAGAGGATAATCAAAGAATATGCTGTGATGAGGATGACCTGAACCCAAATCAGATTGGTGCTGTCCGCCATGAAACTGGTACCATGGAAATGCTGGATGGGGAAAACTGTGCTCTTTGATTGCCATCCTCTCAAGTCAAGTTCTTCTGACATGTTGCTTTGCTTTAATGTCCCCATTTTTACTGAGAACATACCTTGATTTTACCTACAATAAAAAGTAAGAGGGTTTATCATCAAATTCAACATGGAATTGTCAACAGTAACATAATTTTACAAAAAAAACCGCAAAACTATTTATCAATAACTGTTCACCCAAAATTTCATGACCGGTAGGCCTAGTGTTTATACCCATGTCATAGCATATTTATGGGGCAGATTTAAGTCAGCAATCACGTGACGCAGCCAAATGTTGGGTGCCGAGCTGCCAGGGAATTCTGGGGACCCAGGAGAGAAGGCAGAGGCAGTACTGCTGCCTCCTTTGGTCCTGCTGGTCATGTGACTCATGCCAAGATCACCGATAGGGAGAGGTTGCTATTGGGTGTAACTAGACCCAGCACAGCCCTAGCAGTGACAATTGTCACTTTGAAAGGGTTGATTTCCCCTATCAAAGCCCCTTTAACAGTGGAAAACTATAGCGTAAAAGAAAATGTTTAAAATAATTTTAGTTCTTAATGGTCTTTTTTGATAACTATAAAAATAGAAAACAAAAGATAAATAAATAATTTGAATACACATGAACTAAACAGCCCCTCTCAATAATGTGCCCCCTTAATTATTGCCATAGCGCTAGCCCCAACCTAATTACCCTGAATCTAAAGTGTTATGTATTAAAACTAAAATTAAAAATTGATATGTCAAATATAAAGTCTCATTGAGGGTACTATTAAATATCAACCAGAAAAATGGGCTCGAATTTTGAAAAGTTATTTTTTTTTCACAATTTTTTTTTAATAAACTATAAGCCTAATAATTGTAAAACCGCAATAACTTTGTATAAAAAAAAAAAAAAAGAAGAAAGTGGGATTGGTCATTAATAAAACCTACTACTAAAATCATGTAAACATTTTTAAAAGTTACTTGGCTTTTTGCCCAGAGCCTTTTTTTTCTACAAAACGGGCCCTGCTAAAAGCATTGCTTTTAAAAGGAGAATTTCCACTAAAGGGGGTGTCCGAGAGTTTAAGAAATGAAATTGACAGCAAGAAACATTAGGCTAGGTTCACACTGCGTTTTAGTGCTCCATTCAACGTATGCGCCGGGAAAAGCTTCTGATGTATAAGTTAGATAGAGGTTGTAATGGATGCCCAATAGTGTCATCTGTCACTCATAAACTAATATGGGATCCATTTAACGGACACATTTTGAGCTTTTCATGACATATACGTTAAATGTATGCCATTATAGCCTATGCGTGACCGATGCCACTGTGCATCTGTTTAATGTATCAGTCACCCACAGGCTATAATGGCATACATTTAACGTATACGTCAGCTATTGGAAAGCTCATGAGGTATCCGTTATGTCTGAGTCGGAAGCCATACGTTGGCATCCGTCACCCATAGGCTAATATGGTATCAGTTTAATGTATAATATTTTTTACTGGATGCAATGGATGGAAAAGCGTAGTCTGTTATGCTATTCCATATTAAATTTTTAGTGGTCTACTGACATTGGCCAGTACACCCTCTTGACCTCCGTCTCACTATTGGACCCTTATGGAGACGTTTAGTGTGCACATCGGGAGCTTTCTCGTCCTACATGCTAACGTAGGGGAAAAAATGCAGAGAGAACCCAGCCTTACTGGCCTGTTAAGTCCGCTGACTCTTCAGGGACGATGCTCTGGTGGCTCCCGCTGATCTTTGTTTACTTTCGATGGTGCGATGACGTGTAGTTCATGTTAGCATCACCGATGAGACTAGTGATAGGCTGCAGTGATCACATGCATGTATGGCATGTCATCGCTCCGGGAATTCAAACAGAGACGGGCGACCGGGAGGTACTGCTTGTCATTGCTCCAGGAAATTGCTCCTGGGGCCACTCGAGCATTAGCGAGATCCCCTTGTACACACGGTCGGTGGAATGATTCCTACTATTGTGCAGTCAACCAATAAGTAGCGATGCACTAGAAGTGGCTTCTCCTCACCGGCACTGAATAGATTGGACGTTCTGAGAGGGAATCAAAGGAACACCAGGGGGCGCCATAACAAATGTGTAACAGCAACTGTATATCTAGACACAGGAGCAAATTTTTTTTAATTATTTCAATTGAAAAAAATGTTGTGCGGAGAAATGTAGATTTAATTGTGGGCCAACCCCTTTAAGAAAATTAGAGAGAATTATTTTAATAGAAGGTGAGTTTTAAGAGGTTTGGGGAGATGTGATCTTAGAGTTTAGTGGAGCTGGTGATGTTACAAATTACATTTTAAATTACACCTACAAGTACTGGGCGCATTGAGAAATGAAAGCAATCTGTCACACCTAGGAAGACGGCACCTCTTATGAGAAAACGAGGAATACTCATCACTTTTTCTGGTTCAGCCTTATATACTGTTTTATTATAAAGTGTAAATAGATTTGAGGTTTATTTTCAGTGGGGAGTGTGAGGAGTCAGCAGGGAACAAATGGAGAAGTTTTATGAAAATAAGTTAAAGGGTATGTGCACACACACTAATTACGTCCGTAATTGACGGACGTATTTCGGCCGCAAGTACCGGACCGAACACAGTGCAGGGAGCCGGGCTCCTAGCATCATACTTATGTACGACGCTAGGAGTCCCTGCCTCGCTGCAGGACAACTGTCCCGTACTGTAATCATGTTTTCAGTACGGGACAGTTGTCCTGCAGCGAGGCAGGGACTCCTAGCATCGTACATAAGTATGATGCTAGGAGCCCGGCTCCCTGCACTGTGTTCGGTCCGTGACTTGCGGCTGATATATGTCCGTATATTACGGACGTAATTAGTGTGTGTGCACATACCCTAAGAGTATTTCCATGCACAGATTTGAATTAGGCAATGGGACAAAATTTGGATTATATTATAAATGATCTATCTCATATCTATCTATCTATCTATCTATCTATCTATCTATCTATCTATCTATCTATCTATCTATCTATCTATCTATCTATCTATCTATCTATCTATCTATCTATCTATCTATCTATCTATCTATCTATCTATCTATCTATCTATCTATCTATCTATCATCTCATCACTTTGTTAGAGCTTGTTCACATTTGTTTGGCCCTCCAGTCTCTGTTTGCTCCAGCGTAGTAGAAAACATTGAAGGGAAAAAGGTGACAAAACTCATCTCAAAGTTTTATATGGTGTCAGATTTGTGTTTAGTGGTATCAGTTGTGACACTCGACGTCTCCCTGAGCCAGATAGACAAATACTGCACACAACATTTCTCAGTCCGGGTATAGACGCCAGACAGTTACACAAAATACGCAACTTTTACATTAGATGTGTCCATGGCCGGCCTTAGATACGTTCGACCAGTGCGGTCGCACAGGGCGCCAGCCGCCACACCGCAAGAGGGGCGCCAGCGAGTGTGTGTATCCCCGCGCCGTTGCAACTACAAGCGGAGATACACACACTAACTGCAGTCGCCTTTCCACCCGGGCGCTTCTTCACTTAGTGGCCGTTGCTACCACTGCAGCAGCTATCTACTAACGCCACTGTAGCTCACTGAAGGAGCGGAATCCCCGTGTGGCCGGGGATTCCGCTCCTGGAGCGCTGCTTGATGTTTCTGTCCATATATGGACAGTGACATCAGGGGAAACTCCTGAAGCGGAATCCCCGGTCACAGCGTTGCAGACTTTATGACCGGGGATTCCACTCCAGGAGAAGCCAATGACGTCATGGACACAGTCGACAGGAGCTTGTCCTGGAGTGGAATCGACGGTCATAGCGTCTGCAACGCTGTGACCGGGGATTCCGCTTCAGGAGTTTTCCCTGATGTCACTGTCCATATATGGACAGAGGCATCAAGCAGCGCTCCAGGAGCGGAATCCCCGGCCACACGGGGATTCTGCTCCTTCAGGGAGCTACAGTGGCGCTATCTATACTGGAAGGGGGGGGGGGGGGTTGCTATCTACAGGGGGGCTGTGGGCTGTGTGGCACTACCTACAAAAAAGGACAAATGTGCAGGAGCACACAAAATACCCAGCATTCCCGGGTATCAAAAAAAGTGTGGAAATAAACTATTTAATCTAGCTAAAAGGATTAATCCTTTACTCAGACTAAATAAAAGTTATATCTTAGTTTATTTCCACACATTTATTTGATAGCTGGGAAAGCTGGGTATTTTGTGTTCTCCTGCACAGTTGTCCTTTTTTGACTGTCTATTGCCCGCCAGCTATCAGGGTCATTTTGTAGTCCTTGCACTACCTACAAGGGGGCTGTGGGCAGTGTGGCACTACCTACCAGGGGGCTGTGGGCTGTGTGGCACTACCAACCAGGGGGCTGTGGGCTGTGGGGCACTACCAACCAGGGGGCTGTGGGCTGTGTGGCACTACCAACCAGGGGGCTGTGGGCTGTGTGGCACTACCAACAAGGGGGCTGTGGGCTGTGTGTCACTACCAACCAGGGGGCTGTGGGGCACTACCAACCAGTGGGCTGTGCGAAACTACCAACCAGGGGGCTGTGGGGCACTACCAACCAGGGGGCTGTGGGGCACTACCAACCAGGGGGCTGTGAGGCACTACCAACCAGGGGGCTGTGAGGCACTACCAACAAGGGGGCTGTGGGCTGTGTGTCACTACCAACCAGGGTGCTTTGGGGCACTACCAACCAGGGGGCTGTGGGGCACTACCAACCAGTGGGCTGTGCGAAACTACCAACCAGGGGGCTGTGGGGCACTACCAACCAGGGATCTTTGCGACACTTCCCACCAGGGGACTGTGTGGCACTTCCTACCAGGGGACTGTACGGCACTCCCTACAGGGGGCTGTGCGGCGCTCCCTACTGGGGGCTGTGTGGCGCACTCTACAGGGAGCTGTGTGGCGCACTCTACAGGGAGCTGTGTGGCGCTATCTACAAGGGGCCTGTGTGGCGCTATCTACAAGGGGGCTGTGTGGCGCTATCTACAAGGGGGCTGTGGGGTGCTATCTACAAGGGGGCTGTGTGGCGCTACCTACAAAAGGGCTGTCTGGTGCTACCTACAAGGGGGCTGTCTGGCGCTACCCACAAGGGGGCTGTGTGGTGCTACCTACAAGGGGCTATGTGGTGCTACCCACAAGGGGGCTGTGTGGCGCTACTCACAAGGGGCTGTGTGGCGCTACCTACAAAGGGGCTGTCTGGCGCTACCTACAAGGGGCTATGCGGCGCTACCCACAAGGGGCTGTGTGGCGCTACCTACAAGGGGCTCTGTGGCGCTACCTACAAGGTGCTGTGTGGCGCTACCTAGAGGGGAATCTGTGAGTGGGGAGCTGATGGTCATTTTACTGTGAGTGGTGGGCTGATGGTCATTTTACTGTGAGTGGGGGGCTGATGGTAATTTTACTGTGAGTGGTGGGCTGATGGTCATTTTACTGTGAGTGGGGGGCTGATGGTCATTTTACTGTGAGTGGGGGGCTGATGGTCTTCAAGTGGTTTCCACCTCTGACCTCCAATTGAAATTAATAGGAGGCAGAAAATACCTGCGGTGCCCGTTTGGAGCTTTTTTTCCTGCGTCTTTTGCATTCGCTTCAACAGCTTAAGAAAAAACACAAAAAAAAGGTCACACAACGCTGTCAGTTGCTGAAGGAATTTTGAGGCAGATTTTTTTTGCCTTACAAAAAACATGTGTGAACATGACCTACGAGTGGAGTGCTTGTTTTTAGCCGTTTTCTGTCTTTCTCAAAAAACATTTTGGTAGGGGGGCCCTGAGGAAATGTTGTTTTCCAGTGCTGCCTCGAGTCCGAAAAGGTTGGGAAACTCTTTACTAGGCTAAAGGGTCCTGTCATGGAGCAGCTCAGTTCGTCGTGGCAACGGGGCCTAGGTGAGTACAATTTTTGTTTTTGTTTGGGGGCACTGTCTACAAGGGGGAGGTGCGGGGACTGTATGGCACGATCTACAAGGGGGAGGTGGGGGACTGTATGGCACTGTCTACAAGGGGGAAGTAGGGGACTGTATGGCACTGTCTACAAGGGGGAGGTGTGTGGGGCTGTATGGCACGATCTACAAAAAGGAGGTGGGGGATTATGGCACTGTCTACAGGGAGGCTGAATGGCAAAATCTACAGGGGGGCACTATACTGTGTGGGGGCCCACTAAGCGGACATTATACTGTGTAGGGGTACTACAGATGGCATAATACTGTGGGCACAATTAGAGGACAAAATACTGTGTCCTTGAAGGGGCTGTAATATATTATATTATTAAATATTATTATTATACTGTATGGGGGCACTAAAGGGGCATTATAATTTTTTTATGGGGCATTTTTTTAATGATGGGGTGGGGCGCCGAAAGATCATTTCGCACAGGGCGCTATCTATCCTAGGGCCGGCCCTGGATGTGTCAAGCAAAAAAGAACTGACCAGATAGCACTGATGAATTCACCCTACATTTTATTACTTATCGTTTACTGCTCCACAGTTAATGCCTGTATTAGGCCTCTTTTAGACTAACGTGTTTTACATCCGTATTCCATCAGGTTTTTGCAGATGGTAATAAGGAGCTAATATTATTTTATTAAGGCTATTCACATGGGCGTATAAAAATACGTGCATAACTTAAAAACGCAGCATCACTACTTTGATTTGTATTGCGGATGGAAAACGCCCATTGAAGTCTATGTAGAGTGATTAAAATACAGACAGCCCATCAGTAATACGGATCTGTTAGGGTACGTGCACACACAAACTTAAAAATGTCCGAAAAGACGGAGCTGGTTTGAAGGGAAAACAGCTCCTGATTTTCAGGCGTTTTTTTAACAACTCACGTTTTTCGCTGCGTTTTTTACAGCCTTTTTTTCCCCTGTTTTTCTATAGTGTCAATGAAAAAAGGCTCCAAAAACGTCCCAAGTAGTGACATGCACTTCTGTTTCGCGGGTGTCTTTTTGCGTGCCGTAAACGCCCGAAAAACGGGCGAAAAATCGGAAGCAAATGCCTCCAAACATCTGGCCATTGATTTCAATGGGAAAACGGCGTTCTGTTCTGACGGAGCATTTTTCGCTGTGTTTTTTTACGCGTAAAAAAACGGCTGTGAAAAAGAAATGCAGGACACTTCTTGGGACGTTTTTGGAGCCGTTTTCCATAGACTCTAGTGAAAAAAGCTCCAAAAACGGCCGTAAAAACTGCCACAAAAAACGCAGTGAAAATCGCGAGTGGCACAAAAAACGTCTGAAAATCGGGAGCTGTTTTCTCTTGAAAACAGCTCCAAATTTTTTAGACGTTTTTGACTCTGCATGTGAACATACCCTTAGTGTGCAATCCCACATTACTCCATAGACATCTATTATAGCTGGAAGATGCTACAAAACATTCATGCATTTGGGTTGCTTTATATTAATAATCCTGCTCTTATATCTTTACAATACCTTGAACGGAAGTCACTTTCAATGACAGCAATAACTAGACCATTATCCAGCACCAGCCTTCCTTTGTTTAACTAGTGCTATCACTGAAATCTTTAATTAAGGAGGGGAAATGGGAAAAGGGTCTGCACACAATCCCTGCTTAATCCAATACCTGCTGGGAATGACAAGAGAAGAACCGATATAGCAAAGCTGAATTTGTGTTTTAACTCTTGGGTACTTTAGATCACACGTGCCAAACACAAGGCCCGCGGGCTGAATCCAGCCACCTCATTTTATGTGGCCCGCTGCATGTAAAAACCTGATTCAGGTTTTTACATGCAGCGGGCCACAACAGCAGGACTTTTTTATGCCGTCCGTAGTGTCTGGCAGAAAAAAGCACCGTCCAGGATTTAGTTATCCTGGAACATTGCACTGCGCATGTACCAAAAAGACATGCGCAATGCAAATGGAGGAGTAGGCATCCGCGGGCATATTTTCAATCTAAAAATATGCAGGCCGCGGCCAAGTGAGTAAGGTCAATCCCGCGAGTCACCTGAGTCACCTGACCTCGCGTCAGTGACGTGAGGTCAGGTGACTGACTTAGGTCAGGTGACTGGACTGGTTCATTCCCGGGCCTGCACCAACCTCACTCAGACTGCCGCCGCGTGACCTCCTAAATGTGAGTCACCTCAGGCAGAGCGAAGAGCGGTAAGCTACCGCTCTCCGCTCTGGGCCCTACGTGTGGGGCTATTTACAAGGGGCGTACTGTATGGCACTCTCTACAAGGGGGGCTCTGTGGCACTATCTACAGGGGGGGCTGTGTGGGACTATATGCAAGGGGCGGACTGTATGGCACTCTACAAGGGGGGCTGTGTGGCACTCTACAAGAGGTGCTGTGTGTGTTTGGCTATCTACAGGGGGCTGCGTGTATTGGGCTCTCTACAGGGGCTGTGTGTGTTGCGCTATCTACAGGGGGCTGTGAGTGTTGGGTTATCTACAGGGGGCTGGGAGTGTTGGGTTATCTACAGGGGGCTGTGAGTATTGGGCTATATACAGGGGGCTATGAGAGTTGGGCTATCTACAATGGTCTGTGAGTGTTGGGTTATCTACAGGGGGCTGTGTGTGTTGGGCTATCTACAGGGGCTGTGTGTGTGGTGCTATTTACAGGGGGCTATGTGTGTGGTGATATCTACAGGGGGCTGTGTGTGTGGGGCTATCTAGATATAGCCCACCCCTGTATATAGTGCTCAATAGATAGCCCATCCCAGTATATAGCCCCCCTGTAGATAGAACCCCCGTAGATAAAGCCCCCCCAGTAGATAACCCCCACGCGTAGATAAAGCCCCCCTGTAGATAAAGCCCCCCCCCCCCTGTAGATAAAGTAACAGACTTTTTTATTACAATAAAATAACAAACTATTCAAACTCACCTTAATCCCGTCCGGCAGCAATGGAGACCTGCTCTCGTCTGCGCAGGTTTCCTGGGGTTGAAAGAAGCATCTATGAAAGGCGCTGATGGCAGGGCAGAGTGACTTTCCCTGTCATTCAGCACCTTTCAACAACGCAAGCGGCGCAAAGTATCGCGCCGCTTCACTCGTAGAAAGACACTGAATGGCCGGGCACAGAACTTTTCCGGCCATTCATTGCTTATAATTGTACCTGTGTCCTATAGACGCAGGTACAATTATAGTGAAGGAGGGGGCGCCCCCCTCTAAGTAGCACTCGGGGCACATGCCCCGCCTACCCTCCTAGCTATGCCCCGGCCTTGCACACTGCACAGTGCACAGGCAATGATTTTGTAATGTGTCCGTAAAAATGTTACAATTAGCCCTTTGAAGGCAACCATAAGGCTGATGTGGCCCTCGGTGAAAATGAGTTTGACACCCCTGCTTTAGATGGCCCGATATTGGCTGTGAAAACAAGTTCTGATCGATGATACAGCACTTTGATTGGAGCTCATTTGCTCCAGTCACAAGGAGCAATAAATGGTTATGCATCGGAACAAGTGAATAATGGTGCTAGGATCATTTTATTAGCCGCATAACAGAACTAATCATCAAGAGTTTCCTCGTTAATCCGCTGATTGTTGCCCTTTTTACACAGGGCAATGATTGGGAACGAGCATTTATTTGAACTCTTGTTTGTCCGATCATTTGCTTGTGTAAAAGGGCCTTTACCTGCAGACTTGCGTATCATCAGATAACATATTGTGATTACACGAAGAATTGTGACGAATGATAAACTCAGCATTGCTACATTTATATATCTTAGAATTACATAACTCAAAATTCCAATAATGCTCTTTACTGTATGTTATGATTATGAAGCGTCATTCTGATTATAATGATTATCAAACCTTAGCCCCTTAAAGGGGTTCTCCAGTCCCTAAAAATGTATGGCCTATCCTCAGGATAGGCCATCAATAGCTCATGGGTCGGAGTCAGACTCCCAGGACCCCCACCGATCAGCTGTTTTGAAGGGGGTGCCGCGCTACATCCCTGCCAACAATTCACAGTGAGCAAGTAGAAATGAAGGGAAAGCAGCGCACGTAAGAGCACACCCTTTTTAAACACAGGATTGGCGGGGGTCTCGGGAGTCGGACCCCGACCCATCACCTTTTTTAGGGACTGGACAACTCCTTTAAGGGTGTAGCCTATTTTGTGCCCTCAGCGGTTTTGTTTTGTTTTGAGTTTCTTCATCACCGTGAAGCATAACATTTTAAATTTTCTGTTGATGTAGTAGTATGAGGGCTTGTTTTATTGCTGGATAGGTTGTATTTTTTTAATGGCACCATTTTGGGGTGCATACAGTGGCGTAACTACCGCTATAGCAGCCGTAGCAGCTGCCATGGGGCCCGCACCATGGCCGGAGGCTCCGCTAGCAGCCGCTATGGCTGCTACAGCGCGACGCCACTGAAGGGATTGTTCCTACAAAAGACATGCATCCCTTATCCACAGTATAGGGGATGCATGTGTGATGGCTGGGACACCCAGCGATAAGGAGAACGGGGGACTGTCTGCCGCTCCATAGAAATGAATTGTGCACTGGTCGCGCTTGTGCGCATATCTTCAGGGGGGGAGGTCTGTATGGCGTTATCTACAGTGGGGGTCTGTAAGGCATTATCTACAGGGGGGGTCTGTATGGCGTTATCTACAGGGGGGGAGGTCTGTATGGCGTTATCTACAGGGGGGTCTGTAAGGCATTATCTACAGGGGGGGTCTGTATGGCGTTATCTACAGGGGGGTCTGTATGGCGTTATCTACAGAGGGGTATGTATGGCGTTATCTACAGGGGGGTCTCTGTATGGCGTTATCTACAGGGGGGGTCTGTATGGTGTTATCTACAGGGGGGGTCTTTATGGTGTTATCTATAGGGGGGTTCTGTATGGCGTTATCTATGGGGGGGTTTGTATGGCGTTATCTACAGGGGGGTTTGTATGGCGTTATCTACAGGGGGGTATGTATGGCGTTATCTACAGAGGGGGCTGTATGGCGTTATCTACAGGGGGGCTGTATGGCGTTATCTACAGGGGGTTTGTATGGCGTTATCTACAGGGGGGTTTGTATGGCGTTATCTACAGAGGGGGCTGTATGGCGTTATCTACAGGGGGGCTGTATGGCGTTATCTACAGGCGGGGTCTGTATGGCATTTTCTACATGGGGGCTGTATGGCGTTATCTACAGGGGGGACTCTGTATGGCGTTATCTACAGGGGGGACTCTGTATTGCGTTATCTACAGGGGGGTCTGTATGGCGTTATCTACAGAGGGGTCTGTATAGCGTTATCTACAGGGGGCTGTATGGCGTTATCTACAGGGGGCTGTATGGCGTTATCTACAGGGGGGCTGTATGGCGTTATCTACAGGGGGGATTGGGGCTGTAAGATGTTATCTACAGGGGGCTGTGAATGGTGCTATCTATAGGGGGGCGCTGTGTGGTGGAATCTATACGGAGGCACTATCTACAAGTGTGATACCCAGCGGATGGGGGGCCCCAGTCAAAAGTTTTCTATGGGGCCCAGTCTTTCCTAGTTACGCCCCTGAGTGCATATAATGTATTTGATCATTTTTGCACAGGTGGGGAATAAAAGAAACAACCCAGCAATTCCGTCATTGCTTTTTGATATTTGTTTTTACAGCGTTTGTTTTTTTTAATGCTTACTACTTTTGCACAATAAAAACACTGTGTAAAAAATATTTGTGATTGTGTCACTGCATTCTATAACTTTTTATTTTCCATAATTTTATCTACTGCTAAATGATGGCAAGTTTTATGCGGAATGAGTTGTATTTTTTATTGCCACCATTTTGGGGTATATTGAACTTATTGATTAACCTTAAAGATAGGGCTACACGGCAACTTTGGCCGCGATACAGGTCACACAAACAAAGATCGCTTTGTGATCTCTCTGTCATGCCGCTTGCATCGCACTAATGAAAGTGATGGATTTCTCGTGACTGTCGTGTTGCAGTCACAGCACCCTGTAGTTTGCAACGCGGCCAGATTTACTTTAATTACTGCGATGCAGTCAATGCGACACTGCGATGCAGCCAGCTCAACCCATCGATCTTTGGCTGTGCGACCTGTGTCCTGGCCAAAGTCGCCGTGTAGCCTCAGCCTTATTAATTTTTGGGGGTGGGATAAACAAGTTGTTGTTGTTTTTTTTACTCCGTTCACCATGCGGTATAAATACCAAATTTGTTTTAGTGCTCTTAGTGCTAAGATTTCGGCAATTTCAATTAAGTATTTTTTAGACTTTTTCAGAAAAAAACAAAAAAAGGTTTGTAATTTTTTTTTACTTTGGATTTAGTTTTTTTTCTAATAAAGCTTATTTAAGTTCCACTAGGGACGTGCGATCCTTTGATCGCTTTTATCATATATTGCAATTCATCAATGTTGCGTTGTGTTATTCCTGTCAGTGTAGACTATTCCCCTGCCATAATACTACAGCATGGTGCAGGAGTACCCCTCCCCACACCGTATTATTGCAGGGCGGGGAGTGTAGGGGTTAAAAAGAAAGTATTATCAGAAAATTAGGCTTTTTATTCTAAACAAATGTAATTTTTTTTTTTCACGTGACTATATATATAAAAAAAATTACACCACGCACACGCAATAAGCTGATATCTTCTACTTTCTGCAGCTCACGTGTCAGTTTACTTGTCTATCTATCTATCTATCTATCTATCTATCTATCTATCTATCTATCTATCTATCTATCTATCTATCTATCTATCTATCTATCTATCTATCTATCTATCTATCTATCATCTATCTCCTATGTAGATAATGAGACTTGCTGTAGTCATGTCTGCTCATGAAATGTAGTTATTTTTTAAAGAACATAAAAGGCTATGTACACCTTTGAAATTTATATTTATATTTTATTTAAATGTCTAACTTTTGGTGCAACTTTCAAAATACTTTTTATTATAAATTATTTTTACTTTTTGAGATACAGCTGCTTTGTATCCCGTATACAGAGCAGCTGTATCTAGCGCTGAAACCTGTATTTGTTAGGTCTGCGGGACTGATGGAGACACGCAGGACCCGCTGTCACTGAACCCAACACCCAGGATCCACCTGTTATCGATCAAATCTAAGTTATGAACAGATGTGATCGGCAGGGGCGTAGCTAAAGGCTCATGGGCCCCGATGCAAAGGTTGTTCTTGGGTCACCAAACTTCTCATGGCCGACGGCCCGCAGCTTTCAGCTGCATTGCTGGGTCTCCTAAGTGACCCAACGATGCAGCACTAACAGCCAGTGGTGTCACTAAGGTCTTGAAATGTCAGGGGAAATAGCCCCAGTATATATGTCCCCCCCCCCCCCAAAAAAAAATATGTGTGTGCGTGTATGTATATGTATATATAGGAGACATCATATCTATAGCACTACGACCCTATAGCTATAGGATTAGATACAGTGGCTTAGAAGATTGTATTAGATATAAGGCCCAGCAGACAGTATCACACATGATTAGATTAGATATGCTGACATTGCGGCTCCAGCGCTGGACCCAGGAAAGGTAAGTATAAGAATTGTTTTGCTTTTTTTATGTGTTACTAATTATTTTTGTGTGTGTGTGTTTTTTTACCAGTTCGGTTTTTGGACTACTTCGTATTCAAGGACTACTTCAATAACGGCGTTTTTTTTTATTCTCAATAAAATCGATAACGAGTGATGTGTGTGGGATTTTTCTTTCAATAAAATATTTTTTCTATGTCTTCGTGTTTTTCTAAACTTTATTACTACCATCTTAGTAATGGCCGCTGGCTGATTGACAACATCCCATACTAAGGCGGGGCTTAATGTTAGACATGAAAAGGCTGACACTAAACCTCATTATTACCCCGGTGGTACCCACCGCCACCAGGGGTACCTGGAAGAGCCGGGTACAATCCAGTACTCTACCATCTGCAGTGATGGAGGGCCACTGGTGCAGCTGCAGGCTGGTATTATTAGGCAGGCCCAAAAATAGTGGCCCTTCCCACCCTGGTAATGCTAGGCTGCTGCTTCTATGTTGGACATTGTTCTTTCCAATTATTATTATTGTTTTTTTAAAATTGATGTGGGGGTCCCCTTTTCATAACAGCCAATACAACATAGCAGCAGCAGGCTAGCATTACCAGGGTGGGAAGGGCCACTGTGTTTGGCCTTTCCCAGCTTAATGATACCAGCCTGTGGCCACCCCAGTGCTCGACAATCACTACAGATAGTCGGGTACTGAATTGTACCCGCCTCTTCCCGGTACCCCTGGTGGTGGTGGGTGCCGGGGTAATAATGGGAGTGTTAGCCTTTTCACTGGCTAACACTAAGCCCTGCCTTAGTAATGGATGCTGTCAATCAGTCAGCGGCCATTACTAAGGCGGTAGTAATAAAGTTTAAAAAAAATACAGAGACATAGAAAAAATAGGTTTATTGAAATAAAACAAAACCCCACACAACCCTCATTAACCATTTTATTGATAATAAAAAAAAGGCGTCATCGAAGTAGTCCTTGAATCTGACATAGTCCAACGACCGAACTTGCAAAAAAACACAAACACAAGGGGGCATGGCTTGGATGCCGAACAGAGCGGTCGCATCTCCTTGAGCTCCGTTCTGAGATCTCCTAGCTACGACCTTAGCGACGACATATCCTTACCGGTTTGCAGGTTCCAGCTGTCTCCGGGAGTGGGTCAGTATGATGACCCGTACAAAGTCCCCAAAGACGGGGCCCAAGCGCCTTACGAACTTTTTTACCTCAAAGGAGCACAAGCATGGCGGCGAGGTGTCTTCATCCGGTGTGGTCCCGCCAGCTTCACCATCCAGGAGGGGCTTGGACTCAGCGGGGGGATCCTTACCTGTCGGTAGTTAGTGGTGAGTCTATGGCACATGGAGTTGGGGTGTCGGGACTGACACATGCAGCTTCACTGGGAGCGGGTCAGTCAAAGGAAGTGACGGCCATTCCCATACCTAAAATGGCGTCTTCACATCCTGTCTCAGAGGAGTCTCCCCCTGCCAGCCCAGCCGGGCTCATATCCAGTCGGGAGCCTCATGTTGAAGGCGTTTCCTCACAATCTGTGGCTATAGAGGACATTCCTTCCTCTGATCGGGCTGCATCAGAAGCCTTTATAAAAAGTGGGGTGTTAGCTCCCAGAGGTTCCTTCCAAAAATTTTGATGGGTTTCTCCACAAAGTTATCTAATGCTATTGATGATCTGGGAGATAGATTGGATCATGTGGAGTCTAAAATGGGAGAACTAACTAATGCCCATAACGACATTGTGGACGCTCATGTACCTTTGGAAGAAGACCTGCATGCTCTTTAATGTAAGATGGCTGACTTGGAAGATCGTAATGGAAGAAACAATGTCAAGTTCAGTGGCATTCCTGAGTCGGTCCAACCATCTAACCTAAATGCCTATTTACAGCAACTTATTAAAGATTTATTGCCTGCTTCTACACCTGCTGATCTTATAATTGATAGAGCGCATAGGCTCCCTAAGCCTAAATCTGTCTCTGCTGAGCTACCAAGGGATGTGATTGCATGGATTCACTTCTTTCATACTAAAGACTCCCTCATGTCTGCTACAAGACGACTGCCGGCTCTACCTGCACCCTATGAGAAGATACATCTCTACGCTGACTTGTCCCAAGCGACTCTACAAGCCAGGCTTCCTCTCACCTTGGCCTTGAGGAAAAACAACATGGGCTATAGATGGGGCTTCCCTGCCATATTGATCGTATACAGAAACGGGGTCTTGCACACTATGGCGAACGTGGAGGAAGGGTCCGCCTTACTTAATCAATGGGGCCTCACACCTATATCACCTTCCGCTGCTCCAGTTAGACGCTCTCCTTCGAGACTTTCGCCGGATTGTATCAGAAAACCCCACCCATGACCTTTTTCAAGGTATTTGCTTCCCTATGGAGATCGTGATGGTGTCCGAGTAGACTCTTTCCCCCTTGTGTTTTGGTAGCTGTCAGCCAAGTTAATTGGCGGAGCTACTTTTATCACTACGTGATTGTTATGTTTTTACAATTTGTCTGGTTTTCCTTCCCTTCCCTGTCATCTCCCTTTTCCTTCTCACTTGTTGCTCTGGGATTGCTACTTTCCTTTGTGGGCCACGGCCACTCAAAGGATATCTGGGTTCGAATACTATTTTTAATGTCTATGCAGGCTTTACAAGACCTTTTTTATGGCGGTTAAATTTATGTCCCTGAATACCAGGGGGCTTAATTCTACCTTTAAGAGAGCTTCAGTATGGAGGGATGCTTTAGCATCTAACACAGACATTATATGTCTAGAAGAGACACATTTTTCTAGGTCTAATTGTCCGAAATTTACTCACCATAGGTTTCCGGTAATTTATACGTCTAATGCTGATAAGAAAAATGCAGGAGTGTTAATAGCCTTTAAAGATACGATTTCCTTCCAAATGCATTCTTCTGTTGTTGATGAGCGGGGGAGATATTTGATACTGGTGGGTATGCTTAACAATTGTCCCGTAACAATCGCTAACATTTATGCTCCGAATACGTCCCAAATACGTTTTTTAAACAAAACTTTGCGCAAAATTCGCAAGGTTATGAAAGGGAAGCTTATAATATGTGGAGATTTCAATATTTTACCTGACGCTCAGTGGGACACTACTAATCAGGACAGAAGGTCTCCCCCCGACTTTATCCCCATGGTTACTTAAGGAAGATTTATATGATACGTTTCACTGTATGAATTCTTCTTCTAGAGAATTTACTTTCTATTCCACGAGACATTGTTCCTTTTCCAGAATAGATTTATTTTGGTGGATAGGGGCTCTATTCCAGGAATAGAGATAGGACAAATAACATGGTCGGATCATGCTCCCACATATCTCCTGTTTTCTTTAGGCCATGTCCCTTCGCCAGGTTTTTCATGGCGGGTCAATAATTTTCTCCTATAAGGAAAAGATATCCTCCCAATTGCAGGAATATTTTCTGTTGAACAGTTCCCCAGATGTATGTCCCTTTACTCTATGGAATGCCCATAAGGCCGTCATGAGGGGATTTTTGATACAACAAGGGTCACGGTATAAAAAATTGAAAATGGCCACTATGGAGTCTTTATTATCTGACATGCGTTTTGTGGAACAAGAACTTCAACATAATAAGTTACCTTCCCTACACGATAAACTTATGATCCTCAGATGGAATTTAAAGGCCCTCCTTTTAGATGAATTTGATAAAAAGATTACTTCCTTATGGCTGAATTATTATACCTCCTACAATAAAGCCATTAAACTGATGGCGCGTAGTATTAAACAATAAAAACAACCCATATAGAATCCTTAGAAGACGGTTCTAAAATAATTAACCCCCAGGCAATAGCAGATCAATTTAGCTCCTATTGTTCTAAATTGTATAATTTGCAGTCAGACCCTAATACCCCGCAACCTACGGATGTAGATATAAAGACCTTTTTGGATTCGGTTCAATTACCTTCCATCTCTCAGGAACAATTATCTGTTTTGAATGCCCCATTTCCCACTTGGAAGTTACCAAAATAATCAACCTATCCAATATTAATAAATCCCCTGGGCCTGACGGCTTCTCTAACGAATATTATCGAGCCTTCGATTCCATTCTCTCACCCCACCTAACCTCAGTCTTTAATAAGGCGATGTCTGAGGGAAGTATGCTCCAAGAGATGCTGTAAGGCCACGATAGTGACAATTCCTAACCCAGAAAAATCCTATGGTGGCAGCGTCTATAACTATGATCCGGAAAAATAGGAGAGGGTTAGGAGTCCCTAATCTGTTGACCTACCATAAAGCGTTAGTGATAAAGCAATCTGAGAAGTGGTTTTCCCCCTCTAGTTGGCCTGCAATTGAAAACTACCTAATGGGAGGTCAGCCTCTGTCTAATGTATTATTGGTCTATGCCGTAAAACCTGGTCTTCCTCTTCTTAGTGTTCCCACTGTAAAGGTTTCCTTGCAAAGCTGGGCATTAGACATTGGCCTGCAGTAGGCATGCATTTTGTTTCGGACCTGTTTTTTGGGAAAAGTATCAGGTCCTTCTCAGAACTACGGGAGAATTTTCATATCTTAGATAAAGATATTTATAATTATACTCAGATAAAGTCTTATTTGGCTAGTTCGCCTTTGATGGACCTCCATTAGTACTCTCCTTTCTGGGTCTGGATGGGGAGTTGTAAACATTACAGGTCGAATTTATGACACTTTGAATGGGGATGTGGAGATTTCCCGGCGAGCTCATTTTTTGAATTGGGAAAAAGATTTTGATAAAACATTCACCCTGGCACAGTGGGAAACGGCGCTCAAGTGGACTTTGAAGTCTTCAGTTTGTATGAATCTTTTGGAAGTCTTTGGAATCTTTGGAAGCCTCTGCGGCCAGGTGGGTACGATTTACCATATCTTTTGGGGATGTCCACTACTTTTGGGGATGTTCTCTACTGTCTTTAGAGATAGAAAGAATCCTGCCTGTTTTTAGATGCCTAGTGTGACATGTTCTACTCACAGCCAAACTTTTGATAGCTAAAGCCTGGAAGTCCTCGACGTCCCCTACATGCGGAGAAGTCGTTGCCAAAGTGTCAACACATTGCATATATGAACATCTCTTCTATCTTAGGCAAAACAGATATGCTTCTTATATTGCCTTCTGGAATCCTTGGATACTGTTTCATAAATTGGCAGTTGATATAGCTCTAGTACCCACAGTTCCCCTTCCTTCCCCTTCCCTTCCCCTCCCACCCCTCTCCTGATCCTTCCATTTTGTTATTTGTTCAGTTATCTGGATTTGATTTGTCATTGATATCAGATTTAATGTGCCAAAGATTTCCAATGTATCGAATATTTGTTACAAATGTTATTGTATTTGAGACATTTCAATAAAAATTGAATGTTTAAAAAAAACCAAAACACAAAAAAAAAAACACATTAGTAAGGGCCTGTACACATCACCGCTGGCCTTCCATTGAGGGGTTCTGTTGGAGGTTTCCGTCAGGTAACCCCTCAACGGAAAGGCAAACTGAAACCTCAGCTTCCGTTTCCCTCACTATTCATCTCAATGGTGACAGAAACGTTGCTAAAGGTTTCCGATTGTCACCGTTGTGACATTGTTTTGTTGTTTTGACGGAATCAATAGCGCAGTCGAGGGAAACGGAAGGTGAGGCTTCAGTTTGCCTTTCCATTTAGGGGTTACCCGACGGAAACATCCGACGGAACCCCTCAACAGAAGGGCAAGGTTGATGGGAACACAGCCTAACACATATGGTAGGCTTAGATAGAGGGCCCATGTGCGTGTGTGATACTGTTTGTTGGACCCTGTATCTAAGACCACGACAAGGTAGGCTTAGATACAGGGTCCAGCAGACAGTAATCTTATACAGTATAAGATTACTGTCTGCTGGGTCCCTGTATCTAAGCCTACCAAATGGTAGGCTTAAAGGGGTTGTCCAGTCCCTAAACATTGATGGCCTATCCTCAGGATAGGCCATCAATAGCTGATGGGTCAGGGTCCGACTCCCAGTACCCCCGCCAATCAGCTGTTTTAAAGGGGGTGCAGTGCTCGTACAAGAACTGCTTCCCCTTCATTTCCCTTACTTGCACACACTGTGAATCGCTGACATGTCCAAGAAAGTGACCGGAATAAAGGGGAAGTAGTGCTCGTACGACAGGCTGACCTAAGAGCTCCAACAGACAGTGGTATTGAACTTACCCTCCTCTTCGGCCGCAGTGGAGGTCCTTACTCCATCCAGGGTCTGGATGTTGTGTGCAGCACATAGCGTTGTGACGTCAGGACCTCTGCTGTGCTCCGGAATGAGGAAGGTAAGTACTGTCAGTTACTATATTAACGGGGGCCGTGTAGTTTATTACATTGCGACCACTGCGACCCCCTGTAGTTACGCCACTGGTGATAGGTAAAAACTCAATCCTGTGTGGCAGAGATACGCAGGATCCGCTGACACTGAACCCGTCAGTCCCGTGGACCTGACAGATACAGGATTTAGCGCAAGATACAACTGCTCTATATACAGAATACAAAGCAGCTGAATCTCAAAAAGCAAAAATAATATAAGATATAGTGTATGTCTATACAGAGGATTCTGAGCTCTGTATAAAAGATAAACGTAGCTCTAGCTGCTCTAAAACATATTATGAAATTAATCAGCACAACATAAACCTAAAACACAATGTGGGTTCAAGGCTGAACATTCACTTTTAGACCATTTACATGGTAAATTTTTCATTACACCAATTGTTACACTTATAAGATAAATGTTTCCATGTTGCAGTTAAACTATTTCCATTGCCAGGTAAAAGCTAAACCTTTTTTGCCTATGGACATTAAATAATATAATTACAATTATTGAACACTATATTTGACAAATACTGAAATAATAAAGTAAAGTCCCTTTGTAACAGGCCCAAGCTGATAGAAGCGCCCTGTCATGTACCAGTACGGTCGTATATTGGGTCATTTTGGATAAATTAGTTGGGAGTTTTACGCTGCTGCAGTTTATCTCGTCTACCAGATGGAAAACTCCTCCATAGCGGGTTTCTTTCTTCCAATTGACTAGTTATAAAATATATTTCCCCTGCAATATATGACCTTATGAACGGAAGGCAAACAGAGCAGGAAGCCGCGTGAGTGATAGAATACATAAAACATTGATTATTTTAGTTACCCCGTATTTCGGTAGTAGGGATCCAACCACATGCCAAGCAAGTTCACTTATTAATAACAAACCTCATAAATAAATATAAGCATGACTACACTACAGTTGTACGGGCCCAAAGTATTTTCCTTAGCAAACAGCAAATGTTAAATAATTGTGTTTTTACTTATCGAGAAGGTAAAATCATGAATGTAGGTTAGAAAACATTCAGTGTACTGCAACAGTAAGGGTATGTGCACACGATAACGACCATTACGTCTGAAATTACGGAGCTGTTTTCAGGAGAAAACAGCTCTGTCATTTCAGACGTAATTGCTCATACTCGCGTTTTGCGAGGCGTCTTTGACGGACGTAATTTGGAGCTGTTCTTCATTGGATTCAATGAAAAACGGCTCAAATTACTGTCCTGTACTTCTTTGACGAGGCAGTGATTTTATGCGCCGTCTTTTGACAGCGACGCGTAAAATGACAGGTCGTCGGCACAGTACGTCAGCAAACCCATTCAAATGAATGGGCAGATGTTTGCCAACGTATTGGAGCCGTATTTTCAGGATTAAATCGAGGCATAATACGCCTCGTTTACGCCTGAAAATAGGTCGTGTGAACCCAGCCTAAGGCTCAATTTGGGCATTTTCCTGGGGAGGCATGTTTGAAAAGTTTCACAGAACGTATGCCCCAAATGAATGCATATGTATGTCGATACAGTTGCATATGTCTGCCATCAACGCCCATGGTAAAAAAAAAACTGTTTCAGGAGGTTTATTTTCTCTATACCATTGTATTGAAATGTAAAACCAGTTGAGGCAGAGGTATTCCGACGTATGTAGGCCAAACATTTACCAGGACACTCATTTATAATACGTCTGGCTTATATACGTCTATATTGCCCAAATAGGGTGTGGACCTAGGCATTAAAATCATAAAGTTTACAAAGTGTCCATTGAACTTGGTGCACACTCTGGGGGAAGCAGAAACCAATCAGATTCCAGCCTTTATTTTTAGCAGCTCCCTGATTGTTTGCTATAGGAAACATCTCATTTGAATTTGTCCTAATTTTTCTAAATCTCACCCTTTATGTTTAAACCAATGCCCTTCTATAATTTAGCGAATATGACACTTCTATAGCCTAAAAGGGTTGTTTGCTTTAGACAATCACTTTTTATTTATTAGAGGGGTTACCCAGCAATAAGCAGATCACAAGGTTTCCTGTTGCTAGGACCCTCAACGATCAGCTGTAATCTGTGGGGAACCTATCAGTAAGTGTTCCATTTCCCTGCAGTGCCTCGACAGGAGTAATTAAGCATTACATGATGCCAATTGCAATCAATGGGCTGTTCATGTAATACATGGATGTTCCAGGTCTTCCAGAGTGAGAGCTACTCCTTGTAGCCAGGCTCCACTCGAATAGATAAAGTCCTAAACGGGCCAGCGTCCTGGTAGAAAATGTTTCCTTTTTTTTAACACCAGACTATAAACATGTTGTTTGTCAATGGTAAGAAGTATTGTAAACTGTTCTTTAAAAATGGTGGATATACTTTCTCTATATAAATAAAAGCTGTTTTACTTCCGAAAACAACAGCAAACAGCTATCATAAAAATCTCATGAGGGTCATATTCCCCGCACATCCTGAGACATATGTCGCATAGCTGTATTTTCCAGTATTCTATTGAAAAATGTTCTGTATATCTGTTCCACTTTTACTCCCAAGTAATCAAACAAAGCCCAGACACCAAGGTGCTTGTAAGGGGAGGATGTTACGTTGCTTCAATCATATTACGCATCTGATAATTGTCACGATATAAATATTTACTTGAAGGATTATGGGGCCGTGCAGGCTGGCCTGCGAGACAGAATAATCCAAACAAAGTTTTCTCTATTTCCTATGACAGGTTGTTTTTCCGCTCCGTGATTACAGCAGCATTGAAAAGCAATTGGCAAAGTAATCTACTAACTGGGCACATACCTCAGGGAACATTACAGAGTAAAAAATCACTTTGTGTGAAATGAATGTGGAAATGTAGGTTAAAACAAGGGTATTGACTGCTGAGAAATGCCCCGCTTACAACATATTACTTGTAAGACAATGTAAGCATTCACAGCCTACTTATTAAATGTCATCTTTCACAGTCAATGCATTCTGATTAAGATCACTAGGTGTGCTATAACAACAGCATTAGCACACGCTCCATCACACATCAGTGTTCTGAAAAACTTAGCATGGCATGGCAATGGATTCTCGTCAATGGCATGGCCTAGCGTTAATGGCATGGCAAAGCAGGCATTAACTAGAGGCAGACCTGGGGGACTTTATTAGGCCCCCGGTTACCATAGAAGACACCGGCATCCTTCGATCAGTGACAGGATGAGAGTGGAGCCCCCTCCCTCCAAAACCACTCAGACGCGGCGCTCGATATTGAGTGCCGCATCTGAGGTGTTAAACGAGTGGGATCGATACTTATTTCGATCTCGCCCTTTTGAGCAGGTCTGCTCTCAGCCCTCAGCTACCTCCGGTAGATGAGAGCAGGGAGATGTACATGCTCCTCGCTGTGTTTCTTTATTCCGATGCAGCACCGTAAAAAGGCTACTGCATCGGAATAAAGCCCGTTAGTGGCTGCCGTAAAAACACCTTTGGGCGGTTACTAACGGGTTAAAGGGGTTGTCCAACAACAGAAAATATTACTAATGGTTAGGAAATGTAAAATGGAGGTCTTCGAAGTAGAGCTCCCTCCCCATCTCTGTGTGTTGGTGTCGTAATGAAGGGGATGGTTACCCGACGCATTTTATTATATTAACCCGCCCCTTCTCTGTCACGGCTAATAGACAGCAGCTTTATATCTAGTCTGCAAGTGTTCCTTCTCCTCCTGCTCTCCTTATTATCTGTTATCTCACTTCCCTACCTTGACTGTCAGCACGGAGCTATTTGCTTTCAGTGTGAGCTGTACAAAGCAATAATAAAAAATATGTCCCACACTGAAAGCAGATACCGGCGTCGTGCTAAAAGTCAAGGAAGTGAGATAGTACATGATAAGGAGAGCAGGGGAAGAAAGATTAGGCAGAAATCAAAATCAAGGTATATTAGTAACTATTACAACTTTACATCATATATTTCATTAAAATGTCTATACAATGCCACTACAGGCCTGCAGGCGACATGAAGTATTACATGATGACAAATGAAAACAATGGGTTCTCCACATAATACAAAGACGTGCCGGGTCCTCCAGGGAGAGAGAAGGTCTTTGTGGTCAGTCTCTGCTCTAGCTGATAAATAAAGGAGTTAGAGACTAATTATCAATTCACAATGCTCTAATAAAGTATTTTAAAATCGTCTGAACATGCTTTTCTTATTGCTTAAGTTTACCATTTCATTGCAGATGGCAGTGCCCGTGTTGGGTTTGGTTAACTTAAAATGCAGGACTCATTCATTATATATTTGAAAAAGGTACCAATTTTAGGAGATCCAATGCCACGACCCTTGATGCCTGGTCACACAAGAGGGTCTGGAGAAGGATTTCTATCCATGTCCACCTTCTTCATACCATGATTTAACATTGCTATTTGGGAACTTAAATGTATTAAATTTGTATAATCATAAATCAGCTGCAAACTTTTCTACTCCCGCCGCAATGTGTGAATGCAATTTAAATTGTCTGATTTACTTAGCATGGGCGCCTAGGACGTGTTGTAGTCCATGTATGCATATTGGCAGGTTCTATATAAAACAGTCCTCTCCATGTGGGATTTTGGTCTCTTTTAGGCAATTATTTTTATAATATCTTTGAAATCTCCTAAAATAATAGCTGTTTTGATATATTGCTAATCTGCATACAGAGAAGTTGTTTTTCCACAGTTGGCGCTAGGTACACATTTTCCTTGCAGAAGTGTTACATGTTCACAGTAAACCCAGGAGCAGGAAAATTCTCCAACACCCGGCACGGCTCTTGCTTATTATTTGACAAAATGTAGTGATTCCTTATCTACAGAAATAAACTTTGCAGGCAGGGAAAATGCAGGAATATATAAATAGATACTAACAGATAACAAGAACGATATCAGAAGTTAGATAAATATGAGCTGTATGTGCCTCAGCATAAACTAGTGATATATTTTTGCCTTAAGGATATGGAATCTTCATGCCGTCTATGTTCAGCTCCCTCCGCCTTTTAATTAAAAAAAATATATGGATAACTGAGGTCTAAGTGGATGTTATTGTTTTCAATGAGAACCATATTGAACCAAAGAGAGCTAAATTATATCTTTGTAAATCCAGCAAGGCCAGTTTTAGGAGGTGCCAAACAGAGCCACCATTTTTTAGGTGGTCTCGGAGAATGGGAACCCTAGGAGCACACTAAAACTGGTGTTTGGTGGTATTATTTTGGAATTGTAGTATTCTGTACTATATGACAGTATCATGTGGGCATTTTAAAGGAGTGTTTTTTGAATACAGCATATTATTTGGGCACTATATGATGGTATTATCTTGGCACTTTATGGCAGTATTATCTTGCCACTATATAGAAGTATTGTCTTGGCACTATATGGCTGTATTGCCCTGGCTCTATATAGCGATATTATGTAGGCTTGAATTATGAGAAAAACTGAAAATACCAAGAGAGGTGGTGCCCTACTTTGCTTGTTCCCACGTCCCCATTTTCTGTAATTCCAGCAGGGGTTTTAGCCATTGATATAGAGGACTAGATGGGAAATATCTGGGTCTATCATTACTGTCGGGCCAGGCTTTTTTTCTTATAGACGGAGGAAAATAATACCACACCTGAAAAGTGTGACCAAAATATAAGATAACGCTGTGTAAATTCTTCTTACTATGGCTGACTATTAGCACTGCTCCAACCATGGGCCCCATACAGAAGAGAGGACTTAAACCCAGATAGACAGATTAACCCTGGCATATAACATCACAGGTCTGACCACCCCTTTACAACTCCCTCACAGGGACTGTCGCTTAGTGATCTTACCCAATGGCTCTCAATTCCCACAGTTGGGCTATGCTATTTTCCCATACACATATAATACCATGTGCTGTTGATTATGCAAAGAAAGGAAACACAAACTTTTATAACATATTACAGGGCTTACAGAGCAACCCCATAGTGAAATTAAAATTTCCCTTCTGGTACTGCAATATAACTTTGGGCCTTTTTTCACCTTCGTTCAGCCTCTGTAAAGACATAATTGGGGGAAGGGTTAAAGTGAATGTCCACACTTTAACGCTAAGGGTGGGAATTTATTAATACTGGTGATTCATATGCCAGTCTTAATAGGAAACAAGCTGGAGTAAGATGCAACAAATTTATTAAGAGGCGAACAACTAATAATAAATTTGTCTCATCTTCGACTATCTTGTGTGCCACTGAGTGAAATCTATGGCAGCAAGGATCTTACCTAGAATTCCACTATAATTTACGCCAGGTTCTGGCGTAAATTATAATAAATGTGTCGAGCCGCGCTGCCTGCTGTATTCTGCCTGCTGATACTGTATTTACCTCGCCTGTCCAGTTGCAAAGGGAGACTAGCAATGGGTCCACACCATCCTCTGTTGACCCCATGACAGGCACTTCTTTCACAGGCCCCCTAACATATGATATAACTCTATACAGGGGATTTTCATACAAATAGTGTCCCAGCCCCAATAAAGTTATACTAAGAATTTTTTTCAGCACAGAATTTTTGATGGAAAACCAACATGATGATAAAAGGTAAACATTTAATTTCAGCATTAACAAACACTAACTGGGCATCACCAGCTTTAAATTCCAATAAACAAGTACACAGTACACCACAGAAGTTCACTTGCCACTAATACAATCTAGACTGGTCCACAATCAGAGATGAATGTCACTATAGATATCTGTCTACTAGGTCTATACGAAAGGTAAATAAAGCAAACCAAGGGTTAACTTATTATGAATGTTCTGATGGGGCAACCATATTTGTTGCAAATTGTCTCCGGTTAATTTCCTGCAGCTCATTTCCAGTTATTTACAGTTTCTTACAGGATAATTAGAAGGAAAACTGTTTATTTCTAAAGTCAGGAAGAAAATATTTGGTTGACATTATATATTAAATACAATTAAGCTTTTGCATGGTGTCAAGCACCGAAACCGGAGAGCCAAATGTTAGGAGTGAATTACTGATCTCTGTCGTCCAGTTTATTAAATCATGTGTTATTAATTGTCTACTGCTTAATGGTAATGTCATTTCCTTAATTTGCTTCTGGTTTCTGCCAAGACCGGAGAAATCTAGATCAGTTTCTAATATTATAACCTAGCCACAGGAATTACATAAAATACCATATAATGTCTTTATAGATGAAATAATTTATCTAAACAAGCAAAATGAATTCATCATGGCCGTCATATTGAATTACTAGCGGTGATGGACCACCGACCAATCAGATCTTTGTTTCCAATATGCAGAGCTTGTTGGGAACGTCAATGTTCGTGAATACCTCGATAATGGTGATCACAATATAGTTACATTTTACCTATACTGTAAAAAACAAACACAGGCTGGGAGGGCAAAAACACTTAATTTTTAGAAAGTCAATTGAGGGCTGCAATTCAGGATATAGACTAATGTCAAATAATAAGACAAATGATAAAGGGGAAATCTTAAAATCTATTCTGGGTAATTATACTGCAAAACTTGCTGTATAAAGGGCAATATATGACGAAAAATGGCATTTGATAAATATTAATTTAAGGATTCAGCTTTAGCCTAAAAATACAAAAAGCTTAAGAAAATCGATAACAAAGTAATAAAATCAGCAAAAATACAAAATAAAAGGCAAGGTGGCCAAAGATAACAAAACACATCCCCAAATTTTCTTTAAGTACTGTATATAAATGCAAAAAATAAAATAAAATCATAGGTCAGAACATGAAGGACTCCAAACTAAGTTAACCCCTTCCCCCTGCTTGCATTCTGGGCACTAATGACTAAGCAATTTTTTTCGTTTTTCCATCGTCACATTCAAGGAGCTATAACTTTTTTATTTTCATGTGGACATGGCTATATGAGGACTTGTTTTTTGCGGGATGAGTTGTATTTTTCAATGGCACCATTTTTGGGTATATATAATTTGTCTATTAACTTTTATTAAGTTTTTTGGGGGGCAGGATATAAAACCCCCTCCCCAGCAATTTTGCCATTGTTCTATGCATTTTACATTTACGTTGTTTACTGTGAAGCGTAAATAACATGCTACCTTTATTCTATGGGTCAGTACGATTATGGCGATACCAAATATGTATAGTTTTTTTATGTTTTACTACTTTTGCAGAATAAAAACTCTTTTGAACTAAAATAATTTTATTTTACATCGCCGCTTTCCAAGAGCTATAACTTTTTTTATATATCCTAATAGGTATATAGACAGGGCAGACCTGGGGGCCTTTGTTAGGCCCTCGGCTGCCATGGCACCCCATCGGATGCCCGCAATTGCATTTGCGAGCCGTCGATGGGTGACAGAGGGAGCTCCTTCAGTTCAGTTGGAAGCGGGCAGCGTGGCAGCGCTGCATAGTTTTTGAAGTTTGTGTGCGGTTCGGGCCGCGATGGGCCCCCTGGCAGCCTCGGGCCCCGGGCGACCGCCCGAACCGCCCATATTATAATCCGCCATTGACTGGTATAGTGCCAAGGGACAGGCGCAGGGCAAATGTGGTGCCCATTTTTAAAGGGCTCTAGGTTTTCCATGGGTAATTATAGACCAGTAAACTTAACATCCATTGTGGGAAAAATGTTTGAGGGGCTATTGACGGACTATATACAGACGTATGTAACAAAAAATAGTATTACAAGTGACAGCCAGCATGGATTTACTAAGGACAAAAGTTGTCAAACCAACCTGATTTGTTTTTATGAAGATTTGAGCAGAAGCCTAGACAGAGGGGCCACCGTGGATGTAGTGTTTTTGGACTTTGAAAAGGCATTTGACAATATTTCTCATAGATGTCTAATGGGTGAATACTATAGGTTTAGAAAGTTTAGTTGGTCATTAGATTAAAAATCGGCTGTAGGACTAAAACCAGAGAGTTGTGGTCAATGATTCCTACTTGAATGGTCCCAGGTTATAAGTGGTGTACCCCAGAGTTCAGAGCTGGGACCACTATTATTCAACTTATTTATTAATGATATAGAGGATGGGATTAATAGCACTATTTCTATTTTTGCAGTTGATACCAAGCTATGTAGAATGTTCAGTCTATGGAAGATGTTCATAAATTACAAGCCGATTTGAACACCTAAGTGTTTGGGCATCCACTTGAGGTTGAATGTGGATAAATGTAAAGTTATGCATCTGGGTACCAACAATCTGCATGCATCATATGTCCTAGAGGGAGCTATACTGGGAGAGTCACTTGTTGAGACGGATCTGGGTGTACATGGACTAAATAACAGCATGCCATGTCAATCAGCTGCTTCTAAAGCCAGCAAGATATTGTCGTGTATTAAAAGAGGAAATTGGGCTTGGCCGTTTGCAGGCAGCCTTTCTTTGTGTAATTAAAAGAGGCATGGACTCGCGGGACAGGGATGTAATATTAACACTTTACAAAGCAGGCCTCATCTAGAATATGCAGTTCCGTTCTGGGCTCCAGTTCATAGAAAGGATGGCCCTGGAGTTGGAAAAAATACAAAGAAGAGCAACTAATCTAATAAGGGGCATGAAAAATCTAACTTATGAGCAAAGATTAAAACAATTACATTTATTTAGCCTTGAAAAGAGACAACTAAACGGACGCATGATTAACTTGTTTAAGTATATTATGGGCCCGTACAAAAAATCTGGTGAAAAGCTGTTCCATGTAAAATACTCTCAAAAGTCAAAGGGACACTCCCTCCGTCTGGAGAAAAAATGTTTCAAGCTCCAGAGGGGACAAGCCTTTTTTACTGCAAGAGCTAGTTACTGCAGGAGCTGGTCACAGCAGGAACAGTAGATGGATTTAAAAAAGGCTTAATGTGTAGAATTCTTGTTTGAATGTTGATCCACACTGATCACCACTTGGGATCAGGAGTGACATTTTTCCTTTTTAGGGCAGATTGGTTAATGCCTTATGTTTTTTTTTAACCTTCCTCTGGATAAATAGGGGTTAAACAAAGTTCTATAGTTTACTCATATCCCTTAATATTTTATCCCATCCCTTGGTTAAACTTGATGGACATATGTCTGATTTTTAACCGTACTAACTGTGTAACTATGTGATTCTTCATTGCTTATTTCTGTAGTTGTTGTGGCTCGCTGACCACTTACATGAATTCATTCATTAATGACTTTATATCACATTAGTGATAATTAGGGAGTTAATTTGGACATCACAAAAGTGTGCACCTGAAGCGCCAATACTGGTAAAGGGGCTACCTCATAGAAGCCATCGAGCAGCTGATCACCAAAGGTTTGGCTTCTCTATCCCCTGGCGATCAGTTGTGCCAAGAGAAATGTAGCATTGCATGGCCGCTATTCAAATAAATGGCTAACTATTTAATACGTAGACTGGCAGGTCTTCTAGATCTAGAGAAGTTCTTACAGGGGTGCTCTCCATTCTGACTCATAGAGGAGTGTCTAGAGCAGGGGTCTCAAACTCGGCCGGGTAAGTGGGCCGCATATAGAAAAAATGGGAAGTTGACGGGCCGCATTACTTTCAAATTTGACACAATACAAAATTATTGTTAATCAATTAGTTATTTGAACTACTATAACACTATATTACTAGAATAATAATACTACATTACTATAATAATAGCGCTAGGTTTAAAATTTGAGATATTTCTCCACGTGCTTATTTAAACAATCGAGCTTTCCAGTTTAAGTGTCGCCAAATGCAGTCCGGTGGCTCAGTTAGCACACATGTCAAGATTGGGCAGCCCCTTTTTAGATAGTGCCGCAGTGCCCTCTGTGGATGCTGCCTCTGTGGATAATGCAACGCACCCCTAGATAAGGCCACAGTGCCCTCTGTAGATAAGGCCACTGTAAAGGATCTGCCAGGCACAGCTTCGGGGTCAACTCCCAGAACTAATCAGTCAGCACCTGAGAATACATCCCTGAGACTGACTCCTGCTTCCACCATTCAGGCTGGCAGGCTTAGGAGTGGGAGAGCCTATCGTAACCTGGCAAGACTCAGCTAGCTCCCGCCCTTGGTCTATTTAAGCCTGCACTTCCTGTCCCTCGGTGCTTGTGATTCTTTCCTTGTGGTTTCCTGGCCCAGCTACAGCTCCTGCTATTTTTGATCCTGCTCCATACAGACCCTGGCTTACCGACTACTCTTCTGCTTTTCGTTTTGTACCTCGCACACTCCTGGCTTGACTCGGCTCGTTCACCACTCTGGTTGCTCACGGTGTTGCCGTGGGCAACGGCCCCTTTTCCTTGCTTGTGTTCCTTTGTATGTTTGTCGTGTTTGTCGTGCACTTACTGAGCGCAGGGACCGCCGCCCAGTTGTACCCCGTCGCCTAGGGCGGGTCGTTGCAAGTAGGCAGGGACAGAGTGGCGGGTAGATTAGGGCTCACTTGTCCGTTTCCCTACCCCCTGCCATTACATAATCACAAGCCCATAACTAGTCTCCCCTTGGTCCCTGACACCACTATGGATCCCCGTGAGACCCTGGCTCAGCAAATGCAGGGTCTCTCCCTACAGGTCCAGGCCCTGGCTCAGAGGGTCAACCAGCCTGATGCTACCCTGGTAGTTCCCCTCACCGCACCTCTTGAACCCCACCTCAAGTTGCCCGACCGGTTCTCAGGGGACCGGAGGGCTTTTCTCTCCTTTCGGGAGAGTTGTAGGCTGTACTTTCGTTTAAAGCCTCATTCCTCAGGTTCTGAGAGCCAGCGGGTGGGTATAATTATGTCCCGGCTCCAGGAAGGGCCCCAAGAGTGGGCCTTCTCCTTGGCTCCTGACGCCCCTGAACTTTCCTCCGTTGATTGTTTCTTTTCTGCTCTCGGACTTATTTATGACGAGACTGACAGGACTGCCTTTGCCGAGAGTCAGCTGGTGACCTTAAGTCAGGGTAAGAGACCTGTTGAGGAGTATTGCTCTGACTTTCGGAAGTGGTGCGTAGCTTCTCGGTGGAATGACCCTGCCTTAAGGTGCCAGTTTAGGTTGGGTCTGTCGAATGCCCTGAAAGACCTTCTAGTTAGCTATCCCTCTTCTGACTCCCTAGACCAGGTTATGGCTTTAGCGGTACGACTTGACCGACGTCTCAGGGAACGACAACGTGAACGTTTATGTGCTTTCTCCTCCGACTCCCCCATGATGCCTCCCAAAGCTCCGTTGCTTCGTTCCTCCCCGAAAGATTCAGAGATACCTATGCAACTCGGGGCCTCGGTGTCCCCCCAACAACGTAGAGAATTCCGCAGGAAGAATGGTCTCTGCTTCTACTGTGGGGACGACAAGCATCAAGTGAACAACTGTCCTAAGCGTAAGATTGCAGCTAGAGAACTTCCGCGTCTAAGTGATCATCGGGGAGGTCACTTGGGCGCACAGGTATTTCCAGTAAATATGAAACGTACTAAGATCTTGCTTCCCTTTCAGGTCTCTTTTGGTGGTAGGTCTGCTACCGGCAGTGCCTTCGTGGATTCAGGGTCCTCTACTAATATCATGTCTGTGGAATTTGCTATGTCCCTTGCTATGCCTCTGATTGATTTGCCTAAACCTGTCCCGGTAGTGGGTATCGACTCCACTCCTCTTGCTAATGGTTATTTTACACAGCATACCCCTGTTTTTGAACTCCTTGTTGGCTCCATGCATTTGGAGCAATGCTCTGTAATGTTGATGCAGGGATTATCGTACGATTTGGTTCTAGGTCTTCCCTGGTTGCAGTTGCATAATCCCACGTTTGACTGGAATACTGGGGAGCTAACCAAATGGGGTAATGAATGTTGTACGTCATGTTTTTCTGTTAATTCTATTTCTCCCCCTAAGGAGGTGAATACGCTACCCGAGTTTGTTCAGGACTTCGCTGATGTTTTCTCTAGGGAGGCCTCCGAAGTGTTACCTCCTCATAGAGAATACGATTGCGCTATCGAATTGGTACCAGGAGCTAAGCTTCCTAAGGGTAGGATATTTAATCTTTCTTGTCCCGAACGTGAAGCTATGAGAGTGTATATCCAGGAATCCCTGGCCAAGGGTTACATTCGTCCCTCTTCTTCTCCGGTAGGTGCTGGCTTCTTCTTCGTGGGGAAGAAGGATGGTGGTCTTAGGCCATGCATTGACTACCGTAGCCTGAATAAGGTCACGGTAAGGAACCAGTATCCCCTTCCTTTGATTCCTGATCTCTTTAGTCAGGTTCAGGGGGCCCAATGGTTTTCTAAATTGGATCTACGGGGGGCGTATAACCTTATTCGCATCAAAGAGGGGGATGAGTGGAAGACTGCGTTTAACACGCCCGAAGGCCATTTCGAATACCTCGTCATGCCCTTTGGGTTGTGTAATGCCCCTGCAGTCTTCCAGAATTTCATAAATGAGATTTTGAGAAATTACCTGGTGATTTTTCTGGTAGTGTACCTTGATGACATACTGGTGTTTTCCAAGGACTGGTCCTCCCACATTGAGCATGTCAGGAAGGTGCTCCAGGTCCTTCGGGAAAACAAACTGTTTGCCAAAACCAAAAAATGTGTGTTTGGGGTACAGGAGATTCCATTTTTGGGTCAAATCCTCACTCCTCATGAATTCCGCATGGACCCCGCCAAGGTTCAGGCTGTGGCGGAATGGGTTCAACCTGCCTCCCTGAAGGCGTTACAGTGTTTTTTGGGGTTCGCTAATTATTACAGGAGATTTATTGCTAACTTCTCGGTCATCGCTAAGCCCCTTACGGACCTCACTCGCAAAGGTGCTGATCTCCTCCACTGGCCTCCTGAGGCTGTCCAGGCTTTTGAGGTCCTTAAGAAGTGCTTTATCTCGGCCCCGGTGCTGGTTCAGCCCAACCAAATGGAGCCATTTATCGTGGAAGTTGACGCATCTGAGGTGGGAGTGGGGGCTGTCTTGTCCCAGGGTACCAGGTCCCTCACCCATCTCCGCCCCTGTGCCTACTTCTCCAGGAAGTTTTCGCCAACTGAAAGTAACTATGATATTGGCAACCGCGAACTCTTAGCCATTAAATGGGCATTTGAAGAGTGGCGCCACTTCCTGGAGGGGGCTAGGCACCAGGTAACGGTCCTTACCGACCACAAGAATCTGGTTTTCCTAGAATCTGCCCGGAGGCTAAACCCGAGACAAGCTCGATGGGCGTTATTTTTTACCAGATTCAATTTTTTGGTTACCTATAGGGCTGGGTCTAAAAATATTAAGGCTGATGCACTGTCGCGTAGCTTCATGGCCAGCCCTCCTTCGGAGGAAGATCCTGCTTGTATTTTGCCTCCAGGTATAATCATTTCCTCGATCGATTCTGATTTAGTCTCTGATATTGCTGCTGATCAAGGTGCAGCTCCCGGGAAAATTCCTGAGAACAAGCTGTTTGTTCCCCTGCAATTCCGGCTAAGGGTACTTAGGGAAAATCATGACTCCGCACTATCTGGCCATCCAGGCATCCTGGGTACCAAACACCTCATTACCAGAAATTATTGGTGGCCTGGGTTGCCTAAAGACGTTAAGGCCTACGTCGCCGCTTGTGAGGTTTGTGCTAGGACCAAGACTCCCAGGTCCCGACCAGCGGGCTTACTGCGTTCGTTGCCCATTCCCCAGAGACCTTGGACACATATCTCCATGGATTTTATCACCGATTTGCCTCCATCCCAAGGCAAGTCGTGGTGTGGGTGGTGGTGGACCGCTTCAGTAAGATGTGCCACTTTGTGCCCCTCAAGAAACTACCCAACGCCAAAACGTTGGCTACCTTGTTTGTCAAACACATCCTGCGTCTCCATGGGGTCCCTGTCAATATTGTTTCGGACAGAGGGGTACAATTTGTTTCATTGTTTTGGAGAGCCTTCTGTATGAAGTTGGGGATTGATCTGTCCTTCTCCTCTGCCTTCCATCCTGAAACCAATGGCCAAACGGAGAGGACTAATCAATCTCTAGAACAATACTTAAGGTGTTTTGTCTCTGACTGTCAATTTGATTGGGTCTCTTTCATTCCCCTCGCCGAATTTTCCCTTAATTCCCTTGTAACTGGGATAATGGACAGCAAGATTGGAGGTTTTCTTCAGTGCACAGTTTGCCATATGTATGCACGACTGGAGCCGGAGTTCCAGGGTGAATATCTCTGTGGCAGATGTGAGCATATTGTTCACCTGGAAGCTCGTATTAGAGATCTGGAGGAGCAGAATGCAACACTGAGGAGGATAGACAATCTTGAGCTGAGCTTGCTGCTCACGGAGCATGCAGTTAGTGGGTTACAACTGGAGGGTGAAGACATGGGTGAGCAGGATCAGGTAAGTAGCTGGGTTAATGTAGTTAGGGGCAGTAGAAAGGGGTCAAAGACAAGGAAGGCCGATCCGGTTTCTGACATTCCAGGCAAAATTGCCAAGTTGGGTGATGATGCGAGGGTGTCAGTCTCAGAAATGGCAGCCCTAGTGGATACTGATCTCCCTAACAGCCGGGAGAACAGCCCAGCTAGTAGTCGGCGGGATGGTAATGCAGGTAAGCCAAGACAATTGATAGTCGTAGGGGATTCTATAATCAGGAAGACGGATAGAATTATTTGTCGCCAAGACCACCTCAACCGAATGGTTTGCTGTCTCCCTGGTGCCAGGGTTCGGCATGTGGTGGAACGGGTGGACAAATTGCTGGGAGGGGCTGGTGATGATCCAGCTGTCGTGGTCCATGTCGGTACCAACGACAGAATAAATGGTAGGTGGAGGAGCCTTAAGAATAATTTTAAAGAACTAGGCTACAAGCTGAAGGGAAGGACCTCCAAGGTTGTATTCTCAGGAATACTGCCTGTGCCATGCGCATCACAGGAAAGACAGCGGGAGCTTAGGGAGTTAAATGCATGGCTGAAGTCTTGGTGTAGAGGAGAAGGATTTGGGTTCCTAGAGCACTGGGCTGACTTTTCATTGGGGTACAAACTGTATTCTGCAGATGATTTGCACCTAAATGGAAGGGGGTCCGCTGTGCTGGGGGAGAGAATTCTAGCTGGGGTGGCGGAGTATTTAAACTAGGGCTGAGGAGGGAGGTCAATGTAGAAAAAAAAGGGGTAGCCAGGTTAGAGAGGGGTCAGACTATATTGGTGGGGGGAGAAACAGAATGTGGGGAGAGGACTAGACAACAGGATAAGGAGATCCTTTCGTTACAAAACATCAGTGTAAATAAAAAGGACCGATTAATGTCAAATCACATTTCTGATAATAAAAGTGAAAAACTGACAGGCAAGTTAAAGTGTATGTTCACAAATGCCAGAAGTCTAGCAAGTAAAATGGGGGAGCTGGAGGCCTTGATACTGGAAGAAAATATAGATATAGTTGGTGTTGCTGAAACATGGCTGGACTCTTCACATGACTGGGCTGTAAATCTACAGGGTTTTACACTTTTTCGTAAAGACAGGACAAAAAGGAAAGGTGGTGGTGTATGTCTCTATGTGAGAAGTGATATGAAGGCGAGTGTGAAAGAGACAATAGTGGGTGAAGACTGTGAGGAGGTTGAAACCTTGTGGGTGGAACTAGAAAGGGAGGTAAACACTGAAAAAATTACTTTTGGTGTAATCTATAGACCACCCAATATAACTGAGGAGATGGAAGTTCAGCTATATAAACAGATGGAGCGGGCTGCACAGGCGGGTACTGTAGTGATAATGGGAGATTTTAATTTCCGGGATATTAATTGGTGTCATGGTTCGGCTTCAACTGCAAAGGGGAGACATTTCCTCAACCTGTTGCAGGAAAATTTTATGGGCCAGTTTGTGGAAGACCCGACTAGAGGTGAAGCTCTGTTGGATCTGGTCATTTCTAATAATGCAGATCTTGTTGGGAATGTCAATGTTCGTGAAAACCTCGGTAACAGTGATCATAATATAGTTACATTTTACCTATACTGTAAAAAACAAACGCAGGCTGGGAGGGCAAAAACATTTAATTTTAAGAAAGCCAATTTCCCCAGGATGAGGGCTGCAATTCAGGATATAGACTGGGAAGAACTAATGTCAAATAATGGAACAAATGATAAATGGGAGATTTTCAAATCTACTTTGAGTTATTATAGTGCAAAATTTATTCCTACAGGTAATAAGTATAAACGACTCAAATTAAACCCCACATGGCTTACACCTTCTGTGAAAGGGGCAATACATGACAAAAAAAGGGCATTTAAAAAATACAAATCTGAGGGTACAGCTGTAGCCTTTGTAAAATATAAAGAGCTTAATAAAATCTGTAAAAATGTAATAAAATTAGCAAAAATACAAAATGAAAGGCAGGTGGCCAAGGATAGTAAAACAAATCCCAAAAAATTCTTCAAGCATATAAATGCAAAAAAGCCAAGGTCTGAACATGTAGGACCCCTAGATAATGGTAATGGGGAGTTGATCACAGGGGATCAAGAGAAGGCAGAGTTACTAAATGGGTTCTTTAGCTCTGTATATACAACAGAAGAAAGAGCAGCTGATGTAGCCGGTGCCAGTGCTGTTAATATATCAGTTGATATACTGAATTGGATGAATGTAGAGATGGTCCAAGCTAAATTAAATAAAATAAATGTGCACAAGGCTCCGGGACCAGATGGGTTACACCCTAGAATTCTTAAAGAGCTTAGTTCAGTTATTTCTGTCCCCCTTTTCATAATATTCAGAGAATCTCTAGTGACTGGTATAGTGCCAAGGGACTGGCGCAGGGCAAATGTGGTGCCTATTTTCAAAAAGGGCTCTAGGTCTTCCCCGGGTAATTATAGACCAGTAAGCTTAACATCCATCGTGGGGAAAATGTTTGAGGGGCTATTGAGGGACTATATACAGGATTATGTGACAATAAATAGCATTATAAGTGACAGCCAGCATGGTTTTACTAAGGACAGAAGTTGTCAAACTAACCTAATCTGTTTTTATGAAGAGGTAAGCAGAAGTCTAGACAGAGGGGCCGCTGTGGATTTAGTGTTTTTGGACTTTGCAAAGGCATTTGACACTGTCCCCCATAGACGCCTAATGGGTAAATTACGGACTATAGGTTTAGAAAATATAGTTTGTAATTGGATTGAGAATTGGCTCAAGGACCGTATCCAGAGAGTTGTGGTCAATGATTCCTTCTCTGAATGGTCACCGGTTATAAGTGGTGTACCCCAGGGTTCAGTGCTGGGACCACTATTATTCAACTTATTTATTAATGATATAGAGGATGGGATTAATAGCACTATTTCTATTTTTGCAGATGACACCAAGCTATGTAATATAGTTCAGACTATGGAAGATGTTTGTGAATTGCAGGCAGATTTAAACAAACTAAGTGTTTGGGCGTCCACTTGGCAAATGAAGTTTAATGTAGATAAATGTAAAGTTATGCATCTGGGTACCAACAACCTGCATGCATCATATGTCCTAGGGGGAGCTACACTGGCGGATTCACTTGTTGAGAAGGATCTGGGTGTTCTTGTAAATCATAAACTCAATAACAGCATGCAGTGTCAATCAGCTGCTTCAAAGGCCAGCAAGATATTGTCGTGTATTAAAAGAGGCATGGACTCGCGGGACAGAGATGTAATATTGCCACTTTACAAAGCATTAGTGAGGCCCCATCTAGAATATGCAGTTCAGTTCTGGGCTCCAGTTCATAGAAAGGATGCCCTGGAGTTGGAAAAAATACAAAGAAGAGCAACGAAGCTAATAAGGGGCATGGAGAATTTAAGTTATGAGGAAAGATTGAAAGAATTAAACCTATTTAGCCTTGAAAAAAGACGACTAAGGGGGGACATGATTAACTTATATAAATATATTAATGGCACATACAAAAAATATGGTGATATCCTGTTCCTTGTAAAACCCCCTCAAAAAACAAGGGGGCACTCCCTCCGTCTGGAGAAAAAAAGGTTCAAGCTGCAGAGGCGACAAGGCTTCTTTACAGTAAGAACTGTGAATCTATGGAATAGCCTACCGCAGGAGCTGGTCACAGCAGGGACAGTAGATGGCTTTAAAAAAGGGTTAGATAATTTCCTAGAACAAAAAAATATTAGCTCCTATGTGTAGAAATTTTTCCTTCCCTTTTCCCTTCCCTTGGTTGGACTTGATGGACATGTGTCTTTTTTCAGCCGTACTAACTATGTAACTATGTAACTATGTAACTATGTAACCGGGTCAGTAACTCGTCAGGGGTCTCTCCTTTTTTTTGTAATTTTGGGTTTAATCCACGGTTCTCCTCCGTTTCACCTGGTAGTTCCAACAATCCTGAGGTAGAGGTCGTTCATCGGGAACTGTGCACAGTCTGGGCCCAGGTTCAGAAAAACCTAGAGGTGTCCCAGAGCGTACAAAAAACTCAGGCTGATAAAAAACGTTCTGCTAACCCCCTGTTTATGGTCGGGGATCTGGTGTGGTTGTCGTCTAGGAACTTGCGTCTCAAGGTTCCGTCCAAGAAGTTTGCTCCCCGGTTTATTGGGCCGTATAAGGTCATTGAGGACCTCAATCCTGTCTCCTTCCGGCTGGAGTTACCCCCGTCTTTTCGGATACACGACGTGTTTCATGCCTCCCTCCTCAAACGCTGCTCCCCGTCCTTGGCTCCCTCGAGGAGACCTCCTGTTCCCATCCTCACCCCTGAGGGGGTGGAATTCGAGGTGGCCAGGATTGTGGACAGCAAGATGGTCCAAGGCTCCCTCCAGTACCTGGTCCATTGGAGAGGATACGGGCCCGAGGAGAGGACTTGGGTACCCGCCCGGGATGTTCACGCTGGGGTATTGGTCAGGAGGTTCCACCTGCGTTTCCCCAGTAAGCCAGGTCGACTTAGAAAGGGTCCAGTGGCCCCTTATAAAAGGGGGGGTACTGTAAAGGATCTGCCAGGCACAGCTTCGGGGTTAACTCCCAGAACTAATCAGTCAGCACCTGAGAATACATCCCTGAGACTGACTCCTGCTTCCACCATTCAGGCTGGCAGGCTTAGGAGTGGGAGAGCCTATCGTAACCTGGCCAGACTCAGCTAGCTCCCGCCCTTGGTCTATTTAAGCCTGCACTTCCTGTCCCTCGGTGCTTGTGATTCTTTCCTTGTGGTTTCCTGGCCCAGCTACAGCTCCTGCTATTTTTGATCCTGCTCCATACAGACCCTGGCTTACCGACTACTCTTCTGCTTTTCGTTTTGTACCTCGCACACTCCTGGCTTGACTCGGCTCGTTCACCACTCTGGTTGCTCACGGTGTTGCCGTGGGCAACGGCCCCTTTTCCTTGCTTGTGTTCCTTTGTATGTTTGTCGTGTTTGTCGTGCACTTACTGAGCGCAGGGACCGCCGCCCAGTTGTACCCCGTCGCCTAGGGCGGGTCGTTGCAAGTAGGCAGGGACAGAGTGGCGGGTAGATTAGGGCTCACTTGTCCGTTTCCCTACCCCCTGCCATTACAGCCACAGTGTCCTCTGTGGATAATGCAACACACCCCTAGATAAGGCCACAGTGCCCTCTGTAGATAAGGCCACAGTGCCCTCTGTAGATAAGGCCACAGTGCCCTCTGTAGATAAGGCCACAGTGCCCTCTGTAGATATTGCCACAGTGCCCTCTGTAGATAATGCAACACACCCCTAGATAATGCCAGTGTCCTCTTCAGATACTGTCACACACCCACTTGTAGATAACGCCACAGTGCCCTCCGTAGAGGCGGCCACAGTGCCCTCCGTAGAGGCTGCCACAGTGCCCTCTGTAGAGGTTGCCCCAGTGCCCTCTGTAGAGGCTGCCCCAGTGCCCTCTGTAGAGGCTGCCCCAGTGATGTCAGGGGCTTGCCCAGAGCTGGAGTCCCAGGCAGAGCGCTAGTAGGCTCTTCCTGGGACTCCAGCTGTGCTCCTGACATCACTGGGACTCCGGCTCTGGGGAAGCCCCAGACATCGCTGTTCATATGTGGACAGCGATGTCAGGGAATTCCACAGAGTCCAGGAGCAGAGCCGACACCAGCGCTCTGCTCCGCTCTGGGCAAGACCCTGACACACTGTCCATATATGGGCAGCGATGTCAGGGAATTCCACAGAGTCCCGGAGCAGAGCCGACACCAGCGCTCTGCTCGGGACTCCGGCTCTGGGGAAGCCCCAGACATCGCTGTTCATATGTGGACAGCGATGTCAGGGAATTCCACAGAGTCCAGGAGCAGAGCCAACACCAGCGCTCTGCTCCGCTCTGGGCAAGACCCTGACACACTGTCCATATATGGGCAGCGATGTCCGGGAATTCCACAGAGTCGCGGAGCAGAGCCGACACCAGCGCTCTGCTCGGGACTCCGGCTCTGGGGAAGCCCCAGACATCGCTGTTCATATGTGAACAGCGATGTCAGGGAATTGCACAGAGTCCAGGAGCAGAGCCGACACCAGCGCTCTGCTCCACTCTGGGCAAGACCCTGACACACTGTCCATATATGGGCAGCGATGTCAGGGAATTCCACAGAGTCCCGGAGCAGAGCCTGTACTAGCGCTCTGCCCGGGACTCCGGCTCTGGGGAAGCCCCAGACATCGCTGTTCATATGTGGACAGCGATGTCAGGGAATTCCAGAGTCTCTGAGCAGAGCCGATACTAGCGGCTCTGTGTCCCGCGGGCCGCAGATGACAGCCCCAGGGGCCGCATGCGGCCCGCGGGCCGGGTGCTTGAGACCCCTGGTCTAGAGCCTCTAAGATGTCCATATGCCCTGATAAGACAACCCCTTTATTTATGGCATATTTGGGGAAGTTAATGCAGTTTGATATCGGGCAGAAATTTCCCAATTCTGCTTATGTCTTCAATTAAACCTATTTTTCTGTACATACAGTATATTTTGGGATAAAACCAGTGCTTGGGCAACCGAGGAATGTGACCAGCTTCATTGTCCAGGTTGTAGAGCTGCCTAAAAATTTCATTGTCTAGCCCCAGTCAATGCCTACAATAGCCAGTGAATGCAAATTATACCACAGAATGTGAGTAGGACTTTCTATGTACCTTGCAAGGCTTGCCCCATCCTGTGACGTGCCATGCTTCTTGCTTCTGTAGGTGTGGTCTGGGGCCAGGCGCAACATAAGCAGATGACCAGTCCATCAGTCTATGTACATCATGGGAGGGGGTGATTTTAAAGAATAGGAACTTCCTCCCACCAACATTCGCTGCCATACATAAAGCAGGGGCGTAGCTAGGGGGGGGGGCAGGCGGGGCATGTGCCCCGGGCGCAAGGGAAGGCTGATCGCTGCTGACAGGTGCCCCGTATGTCGGACACCTGCAGCAGCTTAGGAAGAGCCAGGAAATATAGGGCGTTCTGACTGGGGTCTGTGACAGCCATGGAGTGGACCAGTCCAGTCACCTGACCTGTCACCTGACCTCACGTCAGTGACATGAGGTCAGATGAACTCAGGTCAGGGGACAGGTCCACTCCCGTGCTGCAGCCTCCCTGCATCTGCCTCTACTCTGTGCTCCGTGCTCTGTGCTCTGCCGAGAAGCAGAGAGGAAGCTCCGCCCACAGCCTGTCCTCACCTGTCAGCAAGGAGACATGGTGAGTGTCTGTCTGTCTGTGTGTGTCTCTGTCTGTCTGTGTCTCTGCATGTGTTTGTCTCTTATAGCTACTACATTATCTGTACTGTGTAGCAGAGCTGAGATTGTAATTTAGCACAATGTGTTATCTGTGGTTTTACATAGGACTGCAGGGGACACAACTACATTATCAGTACTCAGAGAGTTATCCGTGTGCTATCCAGTGGTGTAACTACCGCCGTAGCAGCCGTAACGGCTGTTACGGTGCCCGTGGCATGAGGGGGCCCGTGTCACACGCCGGCACGGACCCCCACCTTGGCCGGAGGCTCCGCTAGCAGCCGCTATGGCTGCTACAGCGCGACGCCACTGAACACTACGGCAGAGCAGGGAGGTATCTCCCCGCTCTGCCATTAAACAAAAGACATGTATCCCCTCTCCACAGGACAGGGGATACATGTGTGATCGCTGGCAGCGATAGGGAGAACGGGGGACTGAAAGCCCCCTGAAGTTCTCCATCACAAACCTCGGACTTCCGGGGTCTGTGTCGGCAGCTCCGTAGAAATGAATGGAGCGCCGGTCGCGCTTGTGCGCATGCGTGACCTGCGCTCCTTTCATTTTTATTGAGCTGCGCAGACGCCGAAAGTCAGATGTGAGTCATGGAGAACTTCAGGTGGACTTTCAGTCCCCCGTTCTCCCTATCGCTGCCAGCGATCACACATGTATCCCCTATCCTGTGGATAGGGGATACATGTCTTTTGTAGGACACACTGTAGGTCGGATTTTTTTGGGAGGGCGGACGCTGTATGGCGTTCCCTACAGGGTGGGGGGGCTGTATGGCGTTCTCTACAGGGGGGCTGTATATTGTTCTCTAAAAGGGGGGCTGTATGGCGTTAGCGCCATACAGCCCCCTCTGTAGATAACGCCATACAGCCCCCCTGTAGATAACGCCATACAGCCCCCCCTGCAGGGAACACCATACAGCCCCCCCCTGTAGATAACGCCATACAGACCCCCCTGTAGAGAACGCCATACAGACCCCCCTGTAGAGAACGCCATACAGCCCCCCCTGTAGGGAACGCCATACAGCCCCCCTGCAGGGAACGCCATACTGCCCCCCCTGTAGGGAACGCCATACAGCCCCCCTGTAGGGAACGCCATACAGCCCCCCTGTAGAGAACGCCATACAGCCCCCCTGTAGAGAACGCCATACAGCCTCCCCCTGCAGGGAACGCCATACAGCCCCCCTGTAGATAACGCCATGCAGTCCCCCCTGTAGATAACGCCATACAGCCCTCCCTGTAGATAACGCCATACAGCCCTCCCTGTAGATAACGCCATACAGCCCCTTCTGTAGATAACACCATACAGCCCCCTTTGTAGATATCTACAGGGGGGGGGCTGTAAAAAAGGCACTATCTACAAGGGGGGGGGGGTTGTGTGACACCCAGGGGAGGGGGGGCCCCAGTCAAAAGTTTGCTATGGGGCCCAGTCTTTCCTAGTTACGCCCCTGGTGCTATCTGTAGTGTTACATAGGACCGCAGGTAACATCTACTACATTATCTGTACTGTGTAGCAGAGCTGAGATTGTAATTTAGCACAATGTGTTATCTGTGGTGTTACATAGGACTGCAGGGGACACAACTACATTATCAGTACTCAGAGAGTTATCACTGTGTTATCTGTGGTGTTACATAGGACTGCAGGTAACATCTACTACATTATCTGTGCTGTGTACATATGTGCCTGTGTGGGTATATATGGGTCTGTTTGTGATTGTGTCTTTGTGCTTGTATATTTGTGCCTTTTATGTATTTGTATATGTTCCTGTCTGTGTATTTATCTGCGTGTGTGTGTGTGTGTGTGTGTGTGTGTGTATATATGTGTTTGTACGTCTATATATTTACCTGTATGTATGTATTCAAGAATGTGTGTATGTATATTTGCCTGTATGTCTAAATATCTGTCTTTATGTATGTACAGTATATATGTTCCAGCGTGTCCATATATGTGGTTAATTTTTGGTTTGTGTAGGGGGCGGCAATAGAGAGTCCCGCACAGGGCGCCATCCAAGCGAATGCCGGCGCTGGCTGTCACCAACCCTAGTCAGAAGGAACTCCGCCGCTGCCTGCGCCGCATGACCTCCTTGGCTTCTCCGGTAAGTCACACCAGGCAGAGCGGAGAGTGGTAGCGGTAGGCTACTGCTCACTGGTCTGTTCACAGTGTGGCGCTAAGTACAAGGGGTGGGAGTGTGCCGCTATCTACTAGGGGGGAAGCGGGCTGTGTGTGGCACTATCTACAAGGGGGGCTGTGTGTGGCCTCTTTAATTTATTTTCTTTTAAATTATTTTTATGTTAATTACATTATATAACTATATCGCTTGTAAAATGTAGAAATGCTGTTATACTCGCGTTACATTAAAAAATTGTGAAAAAAAATGACACCTCATTGATTGGTAGGGAAAGAAAAAATGGCGAGGGGGAAGGAGATGTCGGGAAATAAGTTGGGGGGGGGGGGGCACCAAACTGAATCTTTGCCCCGGGTGCAGGAGAACCTAGCTACGCCTCTGCATAAAGGTCCATTTACATGAGCAGATTTTTGGTCAGATTTGAGCGTTACTGAGTGAGCATACACAACAATCTCCTAATATAAATAGGCGTAGTGACTGAACAACTAGTGATAAAACGCTCGTTGATCGTGCAAATAACCGTTTATGTAAAAATAAACATAATCGTTGGTCGTCCTGATGTTGTGGTATGTAAACATGATGTAATATTGTTAACTAGGCGATTAAACGATGACTTTTTAACAATTATTGAGACGATAATGTTTTGTATAAATATCACTAGCACGAATATCTGCTCGTGTAAATGGACCTTAATACAGTCTGGCCATTGAAGAGCCTCATACAATGCAGCCTGCCTAAGTGCCCCACACCAGAGTTCTTAAAAAAACTATTCATAAAATTATTGAATGTGAACTCCGCATTTTCATAGAAAATTCATTTGTAAAGGCTCCCATACATATTATGTTAATGTTGGCAGAATCTGCCGATTTCGTCAGGACAGGTGACCATCTAATGTGTATGGGGGTCTCCCGACTCTCCACCGACAGATAATCTTGGGAGAATGAACGATCGGTCATGTTAAGTTTCAACACCCGATCCTTTTGTTCACAGGGAAGATAAGCTGCCGCTTTCTGGCAGTGGCTTACTCCCCTCTCCCCATTAAAACCACATGCACGGTCAGCCAAGTTAGTTAGTAATAGCTGGTCTGACCTTGTACTCCATATATTACTGAAAGAACTAAAATACCCCTAACTCAGAAAGGAAGAAAGATTTGAGGAGCTATTTATTTTCCTTTACTCCAGACCCACTGTCTATATAGGTGCTATATAAGTTTTATAGAAACCATTCTTCTCCCTCGCACACCATGTGAATGCAAATGATAATTTTTCTCTTGATGGGGGGGTTATGAAAACATAAGAAATATGAGGGGGTGTAGATGGCAAAAAAGGAGAGAAAGAGCTCATGTCGTGTCGCTTTCAGTGTCTGCGTTTTTCTCTTCTCACCTGCACATGACGGCAAGAGCACTAATTTATTCTCATCAGCGCCATTGTCCTCTAGCTTAATTAGCCATTTTCTTTGAGTGCAATTACATCGGGAACGAGCAAGTTGCAACTTAAATAGACACTGGTTGTGTGATCCCTCACCCGGCGCCTTTACTTGTCCATCACTCGCTGTGCCCAGGGCATAACAGTAAACACCGTGCAGACATTCACTGGTCACATACACTAAAGTGAAACTCTATAATTATAAGAATTTCATAGATGTCAAGATCTTCAGAGGCTTCTCTTTAAGTATTTTCTGCCCTTTTCAGTGCTTTGCATTTGCTAATTTTCAATGCAGTATATAGTTTCAGATCAGCTGAAATGTAAATGTGCTTTAATTTACCTCCCTATCTAAATTTTATCATTGATCTAACACAAGCTGTTCAATGACAAATCTCAGTATAAAAGGCCCATCCACATGAACGCTCACTCTCGATTATTGGCCCGTGTAACCAAGGCAGCGATCTGCCTACAAACGAGCAAATGCTTGTTTGTCTGCTGATCACATCTTCTATGAAGCCTAAAAAATAATCGTTGTCTGCAGTACATCTCCATGTGTAAACGGGATACGCTGCCGACAATATGCGAACTGTGTCAGGACGGATAAAGTGTCCATTGGCATGTATAAAAGGGCATTTAAATAAGCGCCGATCGACCTGTTATATCGTCGATGGGCACTTGTTATCGGCAGAAATCTGATCATGTAAAGGGACCTTAACTCAGGAGTTATCATTACTTTTTATAGCCCAGTGCTGGGTTTGAATCTTGTCAAAGATGTACATGTAATACATGTAAATGTATGTTTCCTCTCCTGGGGACATGGGCAATGAGACTAAATAAAGCTGGAATATGCTGACGCTATATAAATAATAATGAACCCAACCCTTTACAATATGACCGAACTTGGGACCCCCCATTAGCCCAGCAAAAAGCTTATAAAAGCGAGTGGCTCTTACCCATCCATACATTACATGAACGGCCATTCATTCTGATCCCTGGGAGTTCTGAAGCTGAACCTGAAGCAATCAGCGGCCAATCTGAAAAGGGGTCAAGTAAATAAATCGTGGTCTGGTGCCCATAATCGGGAATTTATCAGCCTTGTGTTGCAAATTGTGACCTTTGGCCTGATAACGTTGAGTGCTGCATCGCATGTAAGGCCCTGATGCTCCGCGGAATGCTGAAGGAAACTAAGAGGAGCAGTGAGGTGAGGTGAGTATACTCATTTTTTATTTTATGTCTAATTGAAGATGGGGAGGTAGATCCCGCATGGACAAAGACGTTGCGCCACAATTGTGGTTATCGGCCAGCGGGAAGATGTGACAGATTTATTAATAGGCGTGTGCCTCTTAATAAATCTGTTGCATCATACTCCAGCGGCGCTGATAGCTAAGACTGTATTGCTCCTGGTTAACCACTGCAACATGTAAATTCGGAAAAATGACGGACACTCAAATCTAGTCTGCTTCATGGGCTGGTAGTCCACCCTTTGATATATTGTTTTGCATGTAGTTTATGCCATTTGCACTATAAATAATGCTCTATGTCTGGAAACATGGCGTCCTATACACCCATCACTACTTTTTGAATTTCAAACTAGGTGCTCTTTATCTTGGCCATAATTGTCGGCTCTATCCATTTTCCATGTTCTATTTAATGGTCACTTTATTAATCTGTCCCATATAAATAATAAGATATATTATGTTTAAATAATCCTCAATAATAATGGATTATTATATTTTCATGCTCTGGAACATGCTCTTCCCCCTTTTTTTTTTTTTACTCAACATGCGTTGCTGGGAATCAATTTTTGATGTCATTTTAATTCAGCCAGGTTTTCTTTTGCCATCAAAAAATATGGCCACAATACATATACTCAATTACTATGCACATGTACTGGCAAACCCAGTCGCATAAACACATGTAATACATTTTCAGCCCCACATCGGCAATCCATTGGTCGTGTCTATCCCAGATTGGATAAGTGGATGCCGATGTTAATGGAGATCATTGGAGTCCAGGCATTTAGATATAACACATGTCCAACCTTGCATCAGGCAATCCACTGGTCGCGTCTAGTCCGGAACCCGATCAGTGGATGCCAATCTACTTGTTGCACACGGGCAAACACAGACGCAACATAGGACTGCAGACGCCGGTACTTGGGACAGATACTGACTTACCCATTGCGCCATAATGGTAATTAACTATCAATTGTTACAGCTTATATATTGACTGCACTTGCAGCTACCGATATAAAAATCCTTGATTTAGCCACAATTTAACAGACCCCCGAGGAAGTCGAGTAACTCCAGTGATGCGCATGGGAAAGTGATTGAGGCCAGCCGCACACTTAGTGCCTACCCCGCTGCTTTACCTTGTACAGGCTTTTCCATCTTGAGATCCACGTATCCACAGTTGGTATTGTTGGTCAAGTCTCTTATTACTGCCATACATGGTGTTTTAGTTGTGTGTGTTTTTGTGGCATTGTTTTTGTGGCATTATGAAATAATAAATATTTAGATTTTTACTAATTGGGTTGTGAAATTACCAGTGATTTGCCCAGTTTGTTTTGTGTGGTTTGTTTGTTTTTCACTGTATTTAGGGCTAATCTATTGCACCCCTTCTGCGCCCACTGTACTAACATATGGTAGTAAATCTGCGCCATAATATTTTGGTATAAACAATGACTTTAGTATTGACAAAGGCTTCTGGGAAACAAGGTCTCGATGTGCAATACTTAATGCCCCTATAGTCAGAAACTTTTATCAACCACATACAAAGACAAACTCTCAGCCTTATTTGCTAGAAAAAAAAAAAAAATCAAATTAAATGCACTCAAGTTACATAGAAAGGACTTGAAGTGGTTACGTTTGAAAATGAAGCTGTAAAGATGCAATTCAAACAGATTAAAGTATTACACTCCAATAAACCAGGCTTCATGTCTTTGTCCTCTTATGTAAGTGGAATACAATAGTTGGAGCCATGTAGTGATGGAGGTATTAAAAATAAGGTAATAAATAAGATCATTGGACAATTATCGTAACCAGGATCGTGAATCTGGACTCAGCAGAAGTTCCCTCCAGGTCGGGTTGTGCCAAGGTAACTGTCAGCTCTGAGTCGGTCCTGCCGTGCTACTGTCGGTCTCCGAGGGGTGACTCCCCTGACAGGGCCTGCCCCGCCTTAACGTTTTACACTGGGTTGCACCAGTTACATTGCAGAAAACTGCTCTGCACCTCCTTGGGTCACGGTGGTACCTCACTCAGAAACTCGGCCGCGACATGGCAAACAGAATCCAAGTCTATTTAGTAAGGGGGTACTGCCTTTTTTAGCACCGCACAGGAATATACTTAGTTTCAAAATGAATGTGATGACTCATGAATTCTTGACAGGTTACACAGGATATCTCTTTCACACTGCTAGCTTCCACTATTCAGGAGGAGGAGTTATATCTAAGTTGGTTGTCCCATACCTCACTGACCTATACACTCAGAGGGTCTACACTGAAGGAAGGCCTTGCCGTGGTCCCAGGACGACTTCTGCCTCAGGGCAGCCAGCTACTCTGCCCAATCAACAGTCTGATTCCAGGTGGATACACTCTCAGACACTGTGAGAGCACGGCCTGTGCAAAATGCCAATCACCAGCTCAACAGTGAGGTTCACAGTAGCTGGATATGGGCCACTGCTGTAGAGTGGATATATCAGGTCCCTCAGGCATTACTCTATGTTGCTCCCACAAACTACATCTCTTTGTGGCGCCACTTCCATATGGGAACCCATCCTTGGGGGAATGCTTCACCTCCTAAGGCCTAGACACAACTCAAGACGGAAGCAGAATCCCATGGCACTACAAACGGCATTTGCTACACTCTTCCCCCCCCCCCTTGCCCCCTCTTCACTATATCAGCACCTTTCCCCTCCTACTTTAATTCCAACGGTCTCTGAGCATTGGTCCGTAGTATCAGGGGCAGGCATACCATTGGTGCAACCTGTTTAGTCGCACAGAGGTCCAGTAGGTTAGGGAGCCCACTGCCACCTTATATCAGTTTCCTACTGCCCATAGCTCACAATTACTGGTCAATTGCTAGAGAAACATAGGGGAATGATCTATGATTAGAAATAAGGCCTCACCAACACTTCTTTAGGACAGTATGCAAGCCAAAATCAAGAGTGGAACAAATACTAATGCAAAATACATACCGTATGAATGAGGCCGAGAGCAAGGGGCCAATTGCTATCTGTGTCCACCCATGCGCAGTATACCCATTCCCCCTGCTTGTCAGGGGAAGATTTAGTTTGCCCCTCCGTTCCCAGGGCATCAGTGTCATGGCACACAACACTAGCAGAATGCTGTGGCCATGACAACTCTGACACTCTGTTCCCTGCCTATTTGGGAACTACACTCCTTCACCACAGTTACAGAAACAGCAGGAAGAAGACAATATGGAAGACCAGAGAGACAAGGGAACACTGGACAGGTACGGGGAGGGAAGGCGCACCTGAGGGGGGGAGGGGTTATGGCATAGACTACATGGCACTGTATAATTTAACAGGAAAGCGTCACTCACTTACAGGTGGTTGTTGAAACGAGACAACCTGGGATGGATCATACACTTTTAATATACTGTGCACAATAATCCAAATTATCTGCCGTCACTCTGCTTGGAAATAGAACAGTATAGAATAAATGAAGGATTTAATTATATAGACCACTCACTGCTTTTCATGAAGACCTGAAGAATGAGCAGTAAATCATGTGAGACGTGGGGCCGGTGTGTAACGTGTACAGGACAGACCTCCTGACAAACAGCCCTAGTTTATATCTGTTCTATGTAATTAGTTTTCTGCAGCTTCTGGGGAGCTATCAATCCAGTCTAATGATTATCTTTCCCAAGTATTATCTCTTCAAACTGGTCAGCAGACCTGGTATATCATCACCGTTCATAGAATCTACTATTTTCCAAAGTGCAAAGTCCATTCACTTGAAGTGTTCTCTGACATCTGAAAATAAAGTCATCATCGAAAAAGCAGGAAAATATTGATCCATTTGCAAAAACAAGAGAACTTGCTGCTCAGCTCATATTGAACTACAAGTGACAGCATGCAAATCTTCAAAAAGAATCTCATGACACTTGATAAGGCTATATGCACATTACGTTCTTTGCCTATGTTTAACATATACGTCGGGGAAAAGCTCCCTAACGGTGGCATCCGTCACCATAGACTTTCCATGGTATCCAATCAATGAAGTGAACTGGGGTCATGAGAGTTCATGACATTTCCGTTAGACAGATACCATCGTAGTCTATGGGTAATGGATGCCACTATTAGGATCTGTCACTCATAGACTATAATGGTATCCATTAAATGGATACATCATGAAAGGCTATTAGAAAGCTCATGACGTATCAAGTGGCATACGTTACCCATAGATTCTCATGCTAATAAAACTTAGACTACACGGTATACGTTTTTTTAGCGGGATCCGACGGGATGGAAAAGCGTAGTCTACTATGCTATTACATTCTTCTAAAAAAAAAAGGTATACTGATGTATATCAGTCCTACAGAGGCCAAAAGGAGCCTCTATTGGGTTAATAGAGCCCTTTTGGACACTATATGTTTTTATTTATTGTTTAAATAAAGCTGTGGCCTACCCCCACTTTACCAATATTTCATTTGTCTTTGTATTTATTATATATTTTATTTAATGCATACGTTTGGGCAGGCTACGGGAGAGGTTTGTATGCCCTTATCCAACTGCTGAGAGTCATGAAAAAATAGGAAGTCTGGAGCACTGAACAACAATGACTAGGGCAAAGGACGCCAGGAAAATGATCACTAAACTAATAAACAACAGAGGCTGGAGGATTAAATTAATGACTAATGACCAATGACTGAGGCCATAAACTACTAAAAACCCAGAAAAAAATGTGCTTGGAAAGCTGGAAGAACTAGATCAGTGAATGGCAGGGACTGGAGCTCAAAACCACTGAAGACCAGGGACTGGAACACAAAAACAACAAAAAGCAAGAAAAACTGAACTACTGGACTGTAAACATTGAACAACAGGGTTCGGGGCACTAAACAACTAAACTCTAACTGGGGCACTAAACCAAAGGGCACCAGGGACTGGGATACTATATCACTGCTCAGGGCTAATAGTTGAAATATCTGGGCTCCATACAGTCTAAAGGTCATGGCACCATGGGCTCCCTTACATTTTGTCCACACTTCATGTTGTTCCTACATTTGGTTGATTGCAGGGTGAAGGGTATTTCGGAGAACATAATTAACGCAGCAATAAGAACGTTATGCCTCTTACCATGAACAGGGACCAATAGATTTTATAAAGTGATATAATATAATGTTTATACACTCTTTCAGGATCGTAACCTTCTATTTTGTGGGTCCTTGCTAAAATGGGGGAAAAAAAGACTCCCTGTGGTCTGTGAAGTCTCATTTATGTGAGATGAATGGACTCTATAGGGGGAATTTACTAAGACTGGTGTTTCATACGCTAGTCTTTGTATAAAGTGCGCTGGAGTAAAACAGGCCTAATTAATTAAGAGGCGAAGGCTTCTTTATAAATGAGGCGCATCTCTGGCTGTCCATGTCCAGGAAGTAAAATCGACTCCAGCTGGCGTTGATTTCTGCTATAATTAATGCCTGTCTCTGGCGTAAAATGACAAAGTTGCAAATTATTGCGCAAAATGGTATGCGCCATAATTTGCTCATTTGTTAAGCCATAATACTGGCGTTCAACCATTGATAGATTACTCCTATGTCTGCCTAGAAAATGGGGAATACTATGCGTGTCTTATGCAATGATTAGTGGGCCATAGTTATCAACTATCAGGCAAGTGCAGGCCCCTTTTCTGGATTAATTCGCCCAAAAATATATATAATTAGGAGAGGGGTGGAGCTGGGGGGGGGGGGCACATGGGCAATGAAAGAAATGACCGCTATCGTGCTGAATGCCAGGGACCAAGGGTGACTTGGGGGGTGCATTATCAACTGGTGGTGGGGCAAAGTTGGCAAGTGCAGGTCCCATTTTTGCACTTCTTTGCCCAGGCCCTTGATAACAGTACCACCTGCACTAGCCTGCTGGCAACTCTCCCACTGGGCACACTAGGGAAATGGGTACAAATGGTGGGGAAGCGTTTATCAGATTGCCTGACCACTATTATACTATGAAATTGTTCAGATATTGCAGGATATGGGTTCCAGTGGGAACGTATTCTCTAATAATTAACTCAAAGGTTCATTCAAGTGTGGCTAAAGCTGGACATACACATAAGACAAGCCGACAATCTCATGTGTAAGTGGATCTCTCGACTCTCTCCAATGGCAGATGTGGGGGGAAAGAAGAATTGGGGATATTGGTTTTCTACATTCCTGATCATTTGTTTCTGTAGGAGATAAGTCACTTCCAGAGGTATATAGCACTGGGTTATTCCCCTTGCTTCATTGAGATAAACATGAATGCTCAGCAAGCGTGTATGTTTATGGGGGGTCGGGAGAAATAGCTGTCAGACGGATGAGCATTCGGCCGACAGCTGCTACCTCATGTGTATAGCCAGCTTAAGTCATAGATACCGTAAGTCCTTCTGCAGATTGAGTATCAAGATCTGGAATGCTTTAGGTTTTAATACTTCGTGAAATCTGAAGTCATAAATTGTCAATGTGAAATACTCGTATTTCTTAATGTTACTAATAAGAATGATCAGTTTGCCTTAATGCCACCAGCAGGACATCCAGCCGCTGTGTATCACCTGTCAAAGCCAAGCAAATCTCTACATAACATTTCATACACTCCAGCGGAGAGTGTAAATCCATCTCTCATCTTTCCCTGCCCTCTGGTGCTACCATTTTCTGCTTCACTAAAATCTATTTTCCACTACGTATAAGAAAAACGCTGATTATCGAAGCAAAAAATATAACCCGTCTCATTAAAAAAGGACTTCTCTTAGGCTAACAAATCGAATTTACCTTTTTCTTTTTGTAACAATTGCATTAAAGGAATTTATTAAATTATTCTAAGTGATCCATATAGCCTTTAAAGGCAAGCACTATCTGATTATACAGCATACCAGCCATTGACAGTAACCTCTGTAACCTGTCTACATAGACATCAATGTTATGGAGGCAATGTGCATAGCACAAGATTACATATATCATCCCCTGTTTGGAATGTATATTATATATAGAATGTCATTGGCTTCACCTGTATTTAAATATCAGCTAAAGTCTTCATACAGTAATTATTTCTAATTTAATGACTTTAGGGTTGCATTGGAAGATCGTGCATAGCAACCCAACATTGGGTGGAATATATTTATTTTGGTGCTCGGAAGGATTGGATCAATGTTTAAAATGATACTGTGGCATTCGATATCAGGCTGTGAGGTGTATTCCTCAAAATGTCACACAATGTGGTATTCTCATCATTTAAGGTTATGGCATATCACTAAGATATGCCATGATATTATGATCGTGGGGGTCTGAACTCTGGTGTCAATGGAGCTGTGTAGCGCAGATGTAAATAGCCGGCGCGCTATGCTATCCATGTAGCCCACCACTTCGCGTGGCCGTTCTAATACAGAGTGAATGACGTTAACGGTGTAGCGCGCCACGCAAATTGGGATGTCGCTTGCTAGATCTATAGTTGCACAACAGACGGCCGGCAACATTGGCGTGCAAGGAAAACAGAGGAGCCGCAAGTTTTAACTAGCCCCTTCACTCTGAGGAACGTTGGGCTCATGGCAGTTGGACCCCATTGATCGGTAAGTGGTGGCATATCAAAGCGGGAAAATTTTGCTAGTGGGAAATCACCTTTTAAATTTACAGAACACTGCATGGTGGTGCTACAAATTACATGGTAAAGACTTACTTAATATGGTCGCATAACCCAGACCCCCAGCGGTCCTTCCGAACAGAACTTTATATTTATCACAACACCCTAAAGTGATCTACGTTTGGTTTAGTAGAACCGTGGAGGGTCATATTATGCCGCATCACTACACGGTGACTGAATTTTGGTGTAATATCTGAAATCATTAGGTTGCTATGAATATACCTACATAGCAACCAACATTATCACAGCTATTTTAGTTATAGTGACTGTAAAAATTTTAGGTGTTACAGCTTTGGTGAACTTTTATTTCCCTATAAGAGAATTCATCTAATATACAGAACCTCTTTTACCCAAATTCTTCCCTTTTTGAATAAGAGTGATACCAAATCAAACTCTGGGAAAATCAAACTCCCTGATGGCGCTCTGCCAGCGTTGTCATCCGAATATAGGCACCTGTATGCTGCTAACAGCATTAGATAAGCAAGGGAATTTCATTTCCCAATGGCTTCTGTTCCCTAATTCCCTGAATCTCTCCTAGTCAAGGACATAATCCAGGTGAAAGAATTATTTAGGGAAAATCTAGGGAATATTAAGGAAAATTGGAGCTTTGTCCCATAGCAAACAGCAATTGCTTTCTAACCTTTTATCCTTAATTGTTTCTAGCAAACATCAGTTGTTATAGTAGCGACCCCAATGTGTACGAGGTCCCATTCTAACACAGGAGGTGGAGTTGAGGCAGCCTACTATTATTTTTGCGAACAGGACAGTGGTTGTCCCAATTAATGGGTCCACTGAGTTTCAGGCTGTGTTCACACGTCATGGTCAGTTTACGTTTTTTGCCGCAATTTGTGTAAAATCGCTGAAAAATCCCATGGTTTTCTGAAAATAACAGCGCAGGAAACGCAGATTGTCCGCGATGTGTGAACACAACCTCCAGACTCTTTTTAAACTTGACACCACCTGCCCTAGATTATTCTGGGCTGCTGTCTTTAGGTTAACAAAACGAAGAAGCAGATGAAAGAAATTAACACATGACTGAAGAGTATCAGACTGCACAGGGTTTGTTTGTAGTCTGTAACCATGGAAACACATTGGTTTGCATAAGAGCTGCATACACAAAACATTAGGAAAGTTTAAAGGAAGACTGTTTGGCAAGTTGTGTTTTCATGTATTAAAGCCATAAAAAATACATACCCTTTAGCCTTATACGGTATAAGGCAATAGGAGTCCCATCAGCCATAACAATAAAACCACCTACCTAATATTGTGTAGGTCCTCTTTGTGCCACCAGAACAGCTGTGACCCTTCAGGCCATGGACTCTAGAAGACCTCTGAAGGTGTCCTGTGATATCTGGCACCAAGATGTTAGCAGCAGATCCTTTAAGTCCTGCAAATTGTGAATTGGGGCCTCCATGAATTAGGCACCTTGAGCTCTTTGTCATGTTCCTCAAACCATTCCTAAACAATTTTTGCAGTATGGCAGGGACATTATGCCGCTGAAAGAGACCACTGCCATTAGGGAATACCATTACCATGAAAGGGTGTACTTGGTCTGCAGCAATGTTTAGGTTGGCGGTATGTTCCAAAGTAACATCCACATGAATTCCAGGACCTAAGCTTTCCCATCGGAACATTGACCAGAGCCTCACACTGCCTCCAACCAGCTTGTCTTCTTCACATAGTGCATCCTTGTGCCATCTCTACCCTAGGTGAGCAACGCACACGCACCCGACCTTCTTCCATTGCTCCATTGTCCAGTTATAATACTCATGTGCCCATTGCATGGGTCAACATGGGCACACTGCCTGGTCTGCAGCTATGCGTTCCCACATGCAGCAAGGTGCGGTACGCTGTTTGTTCTGGCACCTTTCTATCATAGCCAGCATTATCTTTTTCACATCCTTACACTTGTCCATTTCTCCTGCCTCCAACACGCCAACTGCAAGTACTGACTGTACACTTGCTGCCTAATTTATCCCACCCCTTGTCAGGAGACAATGTAACCAGATAATCAATGTTGTTCACTTCACCCGTCAGTGGTTTTAATGTTATGGCTGATTGGTAGATGGAAAGATGATAGAACTGATGAAAGATATAAAGAATACTTATTCTACTATTAATGGTAAAGCTGATGACACCTTCTCTACTGTTTATAGTGTTTCCCTATATTCCACACATAGACTTCAGATCAATACAATTCCAAACTTTCTCTACTGTGTGTATTATATAGTGATAAAGAACTCCTTTTGATATACAGTAGATTTTCTTTATTGTGTTTTTGTTGTTTATTTTTGATTTGTGAATATTTATTTCATTCTCATATCGGGGACCCATCTCATTGCGTTTATGCATCACTAAAATTGTATGAGATCACAAAGCTTTGATTACTGTAGACAAGAGTAATTTGGTAGCAAAAGTACATTAATGTCAGCGCTTAAAACAGCACAGCACAATGGAACTGCCATCCCCTTAAAACCATCGGCAACTCTGAAACCCACTGGATATGATCCTTCCAAGTGAAAAGTGAAGTTATTGGTGGGTAGAGGTTCATTCAGATACAATTGTGACATTATGTACTGAGCAGCTCTCGGTTTGTTTAAAGTGCCAGAGTAATTTCTTTGTGTGCTTTGAGCCTCAGGGTTGCCTTGCTGGTATACTCCGATGTCCCTGAACATGATCTATCTATCTATCTATCTATCTATCTATCTATCTATCTATCTATCTATCTATCTATCTATCTATCTATCTATCTATCTATCCCTCCGTCAATTTTCTATCTATCTAAACTCATCATCATATCGTTTGACACAATATGCCATGATGTTTTATGGATTTCCATAAAACTAAAGCCAAATCTATACATCTACTGAATTACATTAACGCAGTAAGTCATCCTGGTAACCCAAACAAAGAGTTAAATGAAAAATTAAACTCTACTACATCTGTACAGATGCAGATGAGCTATTTAAAATTGCAGCCAAAATTGATGTTATCGCAGTGTGTGATATGTGTCTTTACATAGGACTGCAGGTAAACCTACTATATTACCTTAACCCAGTCCTCACAATGCACATACAATATATCCCCAAATGACCAATTCAACTCCTCTGCATCTATACAATTCATTTCTATTAGGTATATAATGTGTATAGCTTATTTTCCTTCGCTTTTTATGCATTCTTTTAGGTTACTTTGCTCATTAGATTGAACAGTTCTATAATATAGATAATTCTTAGGTTGCTTTAAAGTCACATCTTCAAGGTGATTTTCATACATAAAATGCCCAAAAAGACCTAAGAGTGAGCTTTAATTCTTGTATCTAATAAAAGGAGTATATTTTAGTGTTCCAGTCTCCTTGAAATGACTAGAGGTTGTTATAAGTCCTAATAAGATGTATATAGGTAAATGTCTTTCAGTATAGAATAAGATATATTGTGTTACCTGTAGCAGTTACATTCCTGAGTCCTTGGACCACCGCAAGGCGTAGTTTGTCTTCAGATGTCCACCAGGCACAGAATCCACCACGAGCCGAATACATGTGTAGATGCTTAGAGGGAGAGAACATAATTGAGGGGAGGGAGTAGGACTTACTCTGAATGCTGCCTGCACACTGTTAAACCACGCCAGGGGTTGTATCCTACAGGGAACACATTTAAATACTTATCTCCATTGTCACCTTCTGGATTTGCTGTGGATGACAGGTGCGGAGATGATAGAATAGTCAATGAGGTCCTGGAGAGAAGGTACACAATAGATTGAGCAGAGTGCGGTGCAGCATAGGGTTCCCCGATCAGCAGAGCTCATTTCACACTCTCCCAAATCTGACTGAGAATTCTGTTTCCTCCCAGCAGTTAAAATCACTTCAAGATATTGGATTCGAGGAAGAGATTGAGAAAGGAATGACGAGAAAACTTCTCTTCTAAAATACAGTGTCAAAAACATTAAAAAAAATAGCAAACAGGAGATAAAGGGAAGCACCGGAAAGTCAATAATTATAGATACCTATAGAAATTATTTTGCCAATAAATGGCGCTGGAGGAGTCACTGCCAAAGTGTAAAACGTATATGCTGTCCAGGACATGTGTTTTTGGTGAACATTATGAAGTTAATCAAATAACAACAATTATAGGAGTTGTCCAGAATTTAAAAAAGTAACAAAAAAAGAAACCCAAACAAACATGGCTGCTTCCTTTCAGAAACAGTGCCACACCTGTCCGTGGGTTGTGTTTGGTATTGCAGCTCAGCTTCAATTAAGTGAAGAGTGCTGAGTTGCAATACCACATACAACCTCTAGAGAGGTGTGGTGCTATTTTCGGAAGAAAGCAGCCATGTGTTTCAAATTCTGGACAACCCCTTTAAAGGAATCACTGGAGGAAGTTGAGAATAACCTGAAAGGCCTCAAGGAATTTCCAGTGACATGTAGCTACCTTGTAGACCCCTCAGAAGCCTATAAACTGTCATTTATGGGCTATATTGCCATAACCTACAAAAAAAATGTAAGTAATTTTGTAAATATATTTCTTTAGTTTCTCTTGGATACATGTATATTATTTACCTGAGCTGCATTAATAATTCTGCAGGCTTCAGAGGTAAAATCTCCTGGTGATCTGCATTTTGGAAAGTGTCATCTTTACACCAGGAACGTTACACTAGCTAAACTTAAATGAACTGTCGTCCTCCACTGCAGGAGCACAGCTACAGTATCGTTAGGGGTGTGTCTGTCAACAAGCTTGTTGACAACCAGCAGAATTGTGAATACAGCTCTGGACTATAAAACCGGCAGTAACTCAGGATCAGTACAAGATAAATATTTACAAAGCCACTCATCACCGCAGAGTGAATTGCTCATTAAGTCCACTGGCAACACTACTATAAAAATTACTGTACAGTCCATTTACGTATATTTTTATGCTGCATTTACAATTAAGCCTTGCCTGGTGATTAATATGAACAATGAAATAATTTTATTTGCATTTGAAAGTAGATTCTTTTTACATTCACGGTACAATTGTCACCTTCATAACATTTTGAAGAGATTGATTGTAATGGGGTGATTTTTTTTATGACATCTTTGGCTGATTGTTAATTTCAATAAATAATTGATATTTAAATGACTTGCTTTGTGCTCAGAATATTTGCAGCTCATGCTTATCAAAATCAAATAATTTTAGTTCTTATGCAGAAATGTTATTAGGATTGACATGCAAATTTCTCTGCCTATGAAGGTCTTAGAACATCTGCCTGGTGGTGTGAAATAAGAAATGTATCACTGCGCTTACTATAATTGTGAAAATCTTATGTGAGTGTTTTAGCAATGTGTGTATGGGTTAGCCCAGTTGCACACGACCGGATGCCACTCGGGCCATTTTTCATAGCATCCGATAGTTTAATTAACAAGACTCTCCGATCAGTGGAGAATGTCCTATCTTTCCACGGATCACGGACGGGACTCGGGCAGTCGTGTGTGTGTGTGTCTGTAGATTTAGACCTATTTATTAAACTTCTACTCATTCTGGGCTTAGGAGTCCAGTGGGCGGTCTCACGCAGTGATTGACAGTCTTCCCTGTATACGTTTTCATACAGTGATAACTGTCAATGATTGAGTGAGACCGCCCACTAGACTCCTAAGCCCAGAATGAGCATGAGTTTAGATCAATAAATTACAAGTTCTACTAAATATTTTTCCTCTACACTATATATCAATCTGCTCATCTCCTTCTGCTCTATAACATGCTATCTGCAGATCAGACTGAATTTTCAACATGACAGGTTCCCTTTTGGTTTAGGACAGGAACATGTACCTATAATTTAATTATATATAAACTAAATAGGTCCAAAAAGTTTTTATAGGAATCTGAGCTCTATTTTCTGTTAAAGAGCTCCAAATCCACCTGCTTCTTTTCACACAACTGTAGTTAGGTGATAAAATTGTGTCTGCCTGCAGCTGCCACTGGGGGGAGCTCACTGCATAATGATTTTTATATCTCTTTTTAAACTCTATAATAAATCCATATCTAGTGAGCTCCCCCTAGTGGTAGCATAAATAATTTTATCACTTAACCCCTTGGCGCACCTGTACGCACCGCTACTGCGGGAGTCGGCTGTGTTTTACAGCCGACACCCGAGACTAACATCCAGGAGCAGTGATCGCACTGTTCCTGGCAGGGCTTAACAGGTGCCTGTAAAAATGATGATATATTGCAATACATTAGTATTGCAGTATATTGTACCAGCGATCTAATGATCAGTGGTTCAAGTCCCCTAGCGGAGCTAATAAAATGTGTAAAAATAAGTGATATAAAGTTTTAAGTAGTGCAAAAAAATATTAAAAAAAAGACAAAGTTCAAAAACCCCCCTTTTCCCATTTTCCGTCTAAAGTAACGTAAAAAAACAAAAATAGTAAACAAAATTGGTATTGCTGCGTCTGTAAAAGTCGGAACTATTACAATATCGCATTATTTAACGCGCACGGTGAATTCCTTAAAAAATAAAAACAATTTTGGTCACCTTAGCTCCCAAACAAAATAGAATAAAAAGTGATCAAAAAGTCATATGTACTAACAAATGGTGCCAATAAAACAGCCAACTCGTCCCGCAAAAAATAAGGCCTCACACCGCTCAATGCATGTCAAAATAAAAAAGTTATGGCTCTCAGAATGTGGTGAAACAAAACTATTTTTTTTTTAACAAAAAGTTTTTTGTTTTATTAAAGTAGTAAAATATAAAAAAAATCTATATAGATTTGATATCACTGTAATTTTATTGAGCCACAGAATAAAGTTAAGTTGTTGTTTTTACCACACAGTGAAAGACGTAAAAACGGAACCCAAAAAATAATAGAGGAATCGCAGATTTTTCCAATTTCAGCCCGCAAACCAATAGAAACTACAACTCCTCCTGCGAAATATAAGCCCTTACACCACTCTATTGACGGAAAAATAAAGACGTTATGGCTCTTGGAAGGCCGGGAGTGAAAAACAAAAACGAAAATCAAAAAATGGCTCGGACCTTAAGGAATTAAAGTAGATCTGTCAGCTGATTATGCTACCCGTAATTACTCCTTTTAGACAAAACGGCTCATAGATACGAGTCTAATGCATTCTTTGATCGTTCCTGCTAGCTAAACAGCACAATATTTTGTGTGCTGTTTTGGCTAACAATGTACGGACCCAGTGGCGTAACTACCGCTGTAGCAGCCGTAGCGGCTGCTACGGGGCCCGCGGCATGAGGGCGGCATGGCCAGAGGGTCCGCTAGCAGCCGCTATGGCTGCTACAGCGCGACACCAGTTAACACTACGGCAGAGCAGGGAGGTATCTCCCCGCTCTGCCATTAAACAAAAGACATGTATCCCCTCTCCACAGGGTAGGGGATACATGTGTGATCGCTGGCATTGATAGGGAGAACGGGGGACTAACAGTCCCCTGAAGTTCTCTCTCACAAACCTCGGACTTCCGGGGTCTGTGTCGGCCAGTCCCTAGAAATGAATGTAGCGCCGCTCGCGCTTGTGCGCAAGCGTGACCAGCGCTCTTTTCATTTTTATTGAGCTGCGCAGAAGCCGGAAGTCAGAGGTTAGTCATGGAGAACTTGGGGGGACTTTCGGTCCCCCGTTCTCCCTATCGCTGCCAGCGATCACACATGTATCCCCTATCCTGTGGATAGGGGATGCATGGCGTTACCTACAGGGGGGGGACTCTGCATGGCGCTACCTACAGGGGGGGAGGGGGGACTCTGCATGGCCTTACCTACAGGGGGGGGGACTCTGCATGGCGTTACCTACAGGGGGGGACTCTGCATGGTGTTACCTACAGGGGGGGGCTCCGGATGGTGTTACCTACAGGGGGGACTCTGCATGGCGTTACCTACAGGGGGGAGACTCTGCATGGCGTTACCTACAGGAGGGGGACTCTGCATGGCCTTACCTACAGGGGGGGGGGGACTCTGCATGGCCTTACTTACAAGGGGGGGACTCTGCATGGCGTTACCTACAGGGGGGGACTCTGCATGGCGTTACCTACAAGGGGGGGAACTCTGCATGGCGTTACCTACAGGGGGGGACTCTGCATGGCCTTACCTACAGGGGGGGGGGGACTCTGCATGGCCTTACCTACAGGGGGGGGACTCTGCATGGCCTTACCTACAGGGGGGACTCTGCATGGCCTTACCTACAGGGGGGACTCTGCATGGTCTTACCTACAGGGGGGGGACTCTGCATGGCCTTACCTACAGGGGGGGGGACTCTGCATGGCCTTACTGACAGGGGGGGACTCTGCATGCCGTTACCTACAGGGGGGGGACTCTGCATGGCCTTACCTACAGGGGGGGGACTCTGCATGGCCTTACCTACAGGGGGGACTCTGCATGGCCTTACCTACAGGGGGGGACTCTGCATGGCCTTACCTACAGGGGGGGACTCTGCATGGCCTTACCTACAGGGGGGGACTCTGCATGGCGTTACCTACAGGGGGGACTCTGCATGGCGTTACCTACAGGGGGGACTCTGCATGGCGTTACCTACAGGGGGGACTCTGTGTGGCGTTACCTACAGGGGGGGACTCTGTATGGCGTTACCTACAGGGGGGACTCTGTATGGCATTACCTACAGGGGGGGACTCTGCATGGCCTTACCTACATGGGGGGACTCTGCATGGCCTTACCTACAGGGGGGGACTCTGCATGGCCTTACCTACAGGGGGGGACTCTGCATGGCCTTACCTACAGGGGGGGACTCTGCATGGCGTTACCTACAGGGGGGACTCTGCATGACGTTACCTACAGGGGGGACTCTGCATGGCGTTACCTACAGGGGGGACTCTGTGGCGTTACCTACAGGGGGGGACTTTGTATGGCGTTACCTACAGGGGGGACTCTGTATGGCATTACCTAGAGGGGGGACTCTGTATGGCGTTACCTAGAGGGGGGGACTCTGTAAGGCGTTACCTACAAGGGGGGACTTTGTATGGCGTTACCTACAGGGGGGGACGACTCTGCATGGCGTTACCTACAGGGGGGGACTCTGTATGGCGTTACCTACAGGGGGGACTCTGTATGGCGTTACCTACAGGGGGGGACTCTATGGCGTTACCTACAGGGGGGCTGTATGGCGTTATCTACAGGGGGGCTGTATGGCGTTATCTACAGGGGGGGCGGTAAAAAATGCACTATCTACAAGGGGGGGTTTGTGTGACACCCAGGGGAGGGGGGCCCCAGTCAAAAGTTTGCTATGGGGCCCAGTCTTTCCTAGTTACGCCCCCGTATGGACCTGTCCCTTTTATATGATGCCCTTACTTATTCAGCTTACATATCAGCTGTAACTGCATCTCATGAAAAGCTCCCCCCTAAGTGCGCTGGGTGACCACCTGTCCCTTCATAATTTTCTGATATATTACATTCTTTATTGATTAGACAATTGCTTGAAAACAACTTGAATTGCTTTAAATGATACTCCCAATCAGGTATTAGAGTTGTCATCATTGAGCTGTAGTCTCTAATATTCCATTTGGTTGTTTCCATGTTATCTTGGAATGGTCCTGATATTCTGTGGAAAATCATTGATGGTGGAGATTCTGCTGCCAATAGGGCAGGGTTGTACACAGAAATCATAGGACCCTATTGCAAAACTCAGAATGTGCGTTAATCTCCACTGAGAACTCCACCAAATATTCTACGCCTCATGCCCACATTCCATTTTTTGGTACAAAGTTCTTTACTGATTAATTTCTTAATATATCTATATAGGAAAACTGTTTTCCGACTTGATAAATTTGATGCCTCTGATTAATACAGCAAGTATTGAACTCAATGGCAATTGTATAAATCTGTATGCAGTGAACTCCTCCTTGTGGTGGCTGCATGTATCTGCTATGACAATGTCATTACTGGCACGGGAAGCAGTTTAGTGCCGTTTCCCCTCCTGCCATGGGAAAATTAGGGCCCTGGGCAACAAATACAGTAGGGACCTCCATGCACCATTTTTAGGCAGTTGTTGTTGGAGTTTTAGAATATATATCACAGATTCATATGACGTAAATGGTTGTACCTAAATACTGCTTTACAATAGAAAATATATAATTCTTCCATACTCTGCCCTCACAATATGGGCATTCAGTGGGCAAATTTTACCTCTATACAGTATCCAAATACTACTACCATATAGTGCCCACATAACATAGCAAAGGGGTCAATGGTAAAGTTCCTGGTGGTCCAAGGAAGTGAAAGTTTACATGATCCCCTTTCAAGTTTTTCAGAAAGTCTAGGATACAGGGGCTGGGGGAAAATTGCCCAGTTTACCTTCAGAAAAAATTAGTCCCATAGCAGTCGCATTGCCTTGCCTCCATGGTAGGAACACCACTGCTATAGAAATTGTCCACCAGCGCTCTATGGAAAAATGATACATATATTTACAGAGGATTATACGAATATTACCAATGTTTTATATAATATTAATTTCAATATCACATCTTGATTGCAGCTTTAGGGAACATATCCTTGAAAGTGTTCCTACATGGAAAATCATTAAAATAGCTTTCAGGGAAAAAATCAGAACATTTTAGTCTACAAATGTGCTATTTTATGTCTTGCGTGGGATCATCGAGTGTTTGCCCTGCAGTGCTGCGTACAGGTCCTTAAAGCAGGAACATTGTGTCTGGTGTGAACCAAGGTCCCTTTATTGATCCCTGGGGCAGAGATCACTAAATTCCATCTTGGAGCATAAAAGAAATAAACACAATGAAATTGTAAGCTTGTAATGGGGTATCATTTGGCCAGTGTAATAAAAAAGGTTTTCTATTCAACTGCCATGTCAAAAAAGATTGAATTTATAGAAAACGCAACCCCTCACCTTTGCTGTGAAACAGAAGGTGACATGAAAACGGGAATCTTTGATGAACAAACACAAATGTATTTAGTCCATTGTATTTAGTCCATTGCATAAATAGCAATTGCCCAAAACAGTGCCATTATTGGAATATCTTCCATTAGCTGGAGGATAAATCCAAAAATGTCATACAATTTCCTTAAAATTTCAATTTACAGAGAAATCTATAGCGGTCTATGATCTGTAGAAATAGTAATAAAAATGGAGGACTATTGAAATGCTACTCTCCTGTCCTAAATTTGCCTCCAAAATGAATTTTCCTTGCATTCCTTACTTGATTTCCATCACTTCTGGAATGCAGTCTTTTGTTAGGAGTCTCTGTCTCAGATTCCACAATATTTGCCAAAATGACGGAAACCTGTCGGAATTGGTTAAAGTCAAGGGAAAAGATTAATCAAAAATGGTGGAAAGGAATTGTGAAGTAGTTGCCCATGGCAACCAATCAGGTTTCTGCTTTCATTTTACAAAGGACTTCAGCAGCGAATAAGATTCTACCTTTCATTTTGCAATGGGCAACTACTACACTTTTCCTTTGCACTAGTTTTGATAAATTTCACCCAATAGGTTTCGTCGGGCACCCTTAGTTCACACGACGGATATGGTCCTTCGGTTTTTCTTGTTTTTCTGTTCCTTTGAACTAACAGGAAAACCGAAAAGCGAGCACAGAGGTCAACGGAGCCTTATATGCTTAAAAAAACAAAAACGGATTAATTAAAAACGAAGCAAAACGGATGTCAAACAGGTACAAATGGAAGCAATCTGAAACAAAAGTTTCAGGTTTTTTTTACCGATCCTTCTAAAATGTCCTGTAAAAAAAACCCTGAATGTTATGCTTAAGGGCCTTTGCATATGTGCGTCAGTGTTTACATTATTCTGCTCCGTCAGAGGAGCACAACAACGAAAATACCGGAAGCACCGATTCTGTTGTATGACGAATATTAGTGGCTCCCCATAAAACCCATTGATTTTAACGGGTGCTGTCAGATTTACGTCACGGTGTCCGTTGTTTTACCAGAAAAAAGATTCTAAAGGTGGACACATATGAAGAAATTGTTTAGTACAGGGAAAGAGAGCTCCTTGTCAATTGGGCACCATAAGAGTCAGAGGTCACGTTACCAGCTTCTCGTTCTAAGGGCACTAAGAGCACGGTCATGAGGAGTACCGATGCCCTTGTGCATACAACCCCAGTATGGCATATTTTTTTTCCATTTCATGGGAGGAACAAAACAACATTTTTCATGATTTTTCATGATTTTCACATCCTGTTGGTGTTAGAGTTGCTACAACTGCTTCTACTTTCAGTACAGGTGCTGTTGGTGGGCACTAGAGAGGTACAGTATATGTTGGCAGTGATGAGTCAAAGGTGCAGCAAAGTAGTAGTTAATTCTTCCTTCAACTTCTAATCGAAACCACCAGCCTTCTCTGACGGAATGTTCTGAAGGAACAACAACATCCATCCATCTGTTAACCTCTTAATGCCCAACTGGCTGACTTGTTGGCCGCAGAGGTACGTTTCTTGGATTTTGAGGCGTTCTGCAGGTTGATGGCGCTGATTCAACCAAGTTGGAAAATGCCATTATTCTTTTAATAAGGACAAGTCAATTCTCTACAGGCATAGTGTAGGAAAGTGAGGTGTTGTATATACTTTTCTGTCTTGGTCCAGGTTCATGCCTCCTGTGATATATGGAGCAGTAACTTCAGAGACGTCTCTCATGGTCCATTGGTTCAACCTAGCGTTGAACACCGGTAGGGATGTGTCTCAATGAGTCTACACCTGATCTCCAGCAGTAACATGTCTTCTTCTTTCCAATATCACCTTATTATATGTGGATCTTCAGTTGCTGTTATTCCATGATATACCTTATGAGCCTTGGGATAGGGAAGCCATGTGATGTAGCTCACCAAAATCCATTATATTATTTGTGTTTTACTGGTCAGTTTTTCACAGTGCATTGTAATGGACAGTAAGATTTGCTGAAATTCTAGCAAAGATTCGAAAGCTTTTCTCACTTCTAGTCTAATTTGAAGACAATGGCCCACTTTTACTAAGACTGCCATAGCCTATGAATATTGTATATGGCATGACTTGTATTAAAATGTGCATGCCTCTTTATAATTTTGGTGCAGAAAATCAAAACTAGGCTCCGAGACCTATTCCACTTTCTCGTCACTTTCCAAATTTGGCGAGTGATGAGAAAATTTGTTGCACTTCACCATTTGCGTAACTTGGCGTAACCTGCTTAGTAAACGTGGGCTTTTGTGTAGAATTTATTTGCATTGATTATAGTATGAGTATATTGCAGAATGAAGAGGAGTCAAAGCAATAATTTACAAAATTTGATCATGTTGTGTATCGCAGGCAAGAAAAAAACAAAACACAGATTCCCTGATCTGATGAACATTTAGATGACTGTACCAGTGCAGATGATGTTTATCTGGAGGGTAGCATGGAAATGTCACAGGCAGACTCCCTCAGCTGTGGAAAGTGCTGATAATCTCTGCATATGAAGTAGTATTATCAATCAAATTAATATGTATACAGACACTTATGTCTAGGTGGTATATCCAATTTGGAACCACATGACAAAAAACATGATAATTGTAGAATACATTATTTATTCGTTCAGATATTTTTTTATATACAGAATGACTACTGAAGACAATGCATTCACAATTATGCTACTTCCTGGGCATACGATTATACTTTGAGGAATGCAAATCAGCATAACAATCCCTGCACAGACACTGAACCTGAAGAGGTTGCTGGGACGTGTGAGCTCAGCATCCTGAGCAGAACTTTAAATGCAGCTTATGAATTTGTTGAGTATGGTCCATAACAGACTGATAAGTAAAGCAAGGTATTAGCAAATATGAGCGATTCTATCTAGGGCTGGATATACGAGGGGCAAAAAGAGCAACTGCCCAGGGGCGTCCAACATTTAGGGTCTTTACAAGCCCATGTGCTCTAATCACAGTCTGTGAAAGGGTTCACTTACTACTTACCTACAAGCTTCGGTGCCTACAATCTACAAATATTTCATAGGTTATTAATGTTCAAATGTATCAACGTAAAATAAATATTTGACGTTCTGATGTTTTAAAACAAATAATTATATTCAAAACTAAAAATTTGCCATTGGCATACTCGCTAGCTTTCAATGAAAGGCTTCATGGAGATATTGTGGTAATCTAGTACTCATAGTGCCCCCTACAGTGACCCATAAAAGTGCCAGCCACAACGTTACACACAGGGAACCCATGCCAGTGACAGCCAAAGTGACCCCTGTATGAGCACCAACCACAATGTTGCCTATATAACTGCCAGCCACAGTGACCTCTTGTGTCGATGCTTTATTGACAACAGACAGGATACTGGAAAAGATAAACAGATTTCAGGATGAAGCAATACAATTTATTAACTTGGATAATGGATCCTTGAGCTGCATCCAGTTGGCAACTAGAAGCATCAGTGACAAAAACACAAGTTCAGGGATGCAGAAACAGGTAATGGGGTAACCAGACAGTCCATAAACTGACAGAAGGGTTAACAGGCCCAAATGATTGTATGATTTAAAATGTCCAAAATATTATCATTGTCGGCAGCTCATCTCCCTGTGCTGCCGACGTGGTAAAAATGTATGGGGTGAGCGCTTATCCCGATACTAGCTCCTTGTAATAGGAGCAAACGAGCGCCGGTCAACGAACTGTCTCGTTTATTTTATTTGAAACTTATTTTAAACTATTCGGACTTGTGGATTTTGCTTTAGCCACACTTTAGATCCTCTCTAATTCGCTAGAGCAGAGAACCAGGGCAAAGAGCAACTCATGCTCCGGAGAACTGAGAGTGACCATGTATTTCATAGTCACCCATTCTGTAAAAAAGTTTGCCATGTAATATCACATTTCACCTGGAGCAGCTAGTTCAGGAGAAATGCGAAGCCACTCGCAACTTCCCCAGCGATAGTAGCTGATCGCCGGGGGTTTACCCACTGTAAACAAACCATATGTAAACTACAGGTGGCATACAAACACTGTACGGATCAGTGCATGCACGCTCTGACCCAATCATGGATCTCTAATACAACAGAACCAGCTGAAGACAACCCCATTTGGAGCTGACTTTGGAGCCAATCATATGCCACTAGGGTCTATTTCTTTGGAGTAGATTAACAAATAACCTGTGAGATCTTATTGATGACATGTCCTGTGTGTGCAATGATAGCAACAAGAATTACGATGCAATTAAAAGTGGACGGGTACATGTTCTGTATAGATGGCGGATGGACCCTCAGAATAATTTCCTCGGATGGGCCCAAAAAAACTCAGTCCGATGCTATTGACAACAGAATATGAAATTAGTGCCACCACAATTTTGGAGGTCAATCTAACTTCAGCAACAATTAAAGAATATTTATAATTATATATGTGTGATGTTTGAATCAAGGGCTGCATGGGTGACATTTGGGTGCCACTATTGGCATGAAATCATTGCAATGGGGACACAGCAGAATGTATATGTCATCATTCATTTCCAAGAACAAGGGTGCAGTGTCAAGCCTCTATGAGACCACTTCAAGCCCCCAATGTTTTCCAGGAATGATGCCTCAATGTGTGTTGTGTAACACGGTAGTTATTACATACCATTGTGTTTTTCCAGGACATCATTATACTGTATTGTATCATCTACCAAAGAAGTCTAAAAATAAAACTCAGGCTGCAGCTAACTTTATATGCAAGTTTAAGAAAGATTTCTTGTAGACGATAACAATGATATTCCAATTAGCCGCAGCAGCTATATGTGCCTGATGGGGATAACGGTTAATCTTGTACTACTCTGATACGGTTATTAAGGATCAATGTGGCTCTCTGTAGCCCTTGCACTGTCATTTAATTAGTTTTTAGTGAACTCTTAAAGAGCATGTCACTGCGTCTTTTTATCTCTGTCATTCTAGATAGCTAGAGGAATCTTAGCTTGCTTAAAGAATTGTTATGTGGTTTACTTTATCATGCTTCATAAAACTGAGAAAGTGATGAAAAATAACCTGAGCAAGCAAAATACATGTCCCACACCAGAGCAGGAGCATTACGGCAATGCCTGTGGCCGTTTTTGGGCCTGTGGTGAGGTGAGGGCCCAGCACAATTTGGCCCAAGACCCCACTGTGAGCCGAAGAATACAAGGGAGCGGGAACCAGCCTGTAATGGTACGACATGGGGAGACGACAGGTGAGCCCTAATCTACCCGCAACTCAGTCCCTGCCTACTTGCACGGCCCGTCCTAAATGACGGCGTACAACTGGGCGACGGTCCCTATGCTCAGTAAGTGCAAAGACAAACAACACAAGACAAGGGCACACAGAAGCAAGGGGAGTAAGGGCAGTTGCCCACGGAAAACCGTGAGCAACAGGCAGTGGTGAACAAGCCAAATCAAACCAGGAGAGTACGTAGAAGCAAAACAGAGCAGAAGAATAGTCAGGCAAGCCAGGTCAAAAAGTAACAGAGGTCAATAAGGTAAATCGCAGGAATAGCAGAGCCAGGAAACAAGAGAATCACAGGCAAGGAACATGCTGCAAGTGAGGGTATAAATAGACGAAGGGCGGGAGCTAGAACTGTCAGGCCAGGCTGTGATAGGTTCTCCCTCTCCTCAGCCTGCAAGCCTGAGTGGTAACAGATCGCGTCACTCTAGCAGACCTTGGAGATGATGAAGGCTGATTAACCCCGGGCTAAGGATCTAAATGCATATAATAAGAGGACTTACTAATATACCTGTTGTACCAGCAGGGTGCCGATTCCCCATTTAGAAAGAGTCATGTGTCTCAAGAAGTCCCGTCGTTCCTTCTGCTTTGATGACGCGCCGGCACAGACTCACAAGACCAAGTACAGTCTCCCATCGGCGCGTCGTCAAAGCATGAGACATTTAGGGGACGAGGAGACAGGAGAGGAAGGGAAAGAATTAACGCCTCATACCTGGAAGTTTGTTAGCGGCGCTAGAGTTACATAGGGTGCGGTGAGTAATGCTAAAGTTAGTGTTTTGTAGTCAGATTACATGCAAACGACCGTAGAATTCGTCCGTAATTATGGTCCATAATTACTATCCGTAATTACGGACCCATTCACTCTAATTTCCCACGTACACCTTCCCGTGTATTTACGGAAAGGTGTCCGTGCCGTAGAAAGCCTCTGCAGAAGACAGGACATGTCCTATTTTTTGCTTTTTACAGACCGTGCTCTCATACTTTATATGATCACAAATTCATGCACATATTCACGGACCGTAATTACGAGCATGGGGCCTAGATGTATTTACCCGTATTTGTGTGTGAGGTCTAGAGTGATTTAGTGGTTAACACTTAATATTATATAATAATTTTATTACAATTCACAGTTATTATTGTATTGTTTAGATTGGTAAATGGGGTTTATGGCAGTTTTAGGCAAAAAAATTGTACTTTTTAGGGACAGTTTTTTTGTGCAGTTTTAACAATGCAGTTTTTGCATAGTAATTGGGTAAAAAAACAATATATTCACAATCACAGCCCCTACAGGGAGTTGTCTCCTAGCTTACTGAGAGTCCTGAATGACAAATCTAGGGGCTGATTTGCCATTCACGAGTAACGTGTTTTGTAAAAGCTTTACAATATTGACGTCTGTAAAATAGTACTAAGTAAAAATAATACCGAAACAGAACTAGACTGTGAGCTTTCAATATGTCGAGCTATTAGTGCATAAACTAGATTCTTCTACTGAGCTTTGTAATACACTTACAATGAGATTGATTTTTCCCTAAGGCAAAGAGATGATTTAAAAACAAGAAGAGATACATAATCGTTCCCTCTAGAGTAGAAGAGGTTAATTACCCATGAAAGTAAAGAGCGAAGTAGTGCAGCTCCCTGTGGCATCCGCAGTCTCCTGCTCGCCCCCTGATTTCAGTCTCAATGGCTTATGTGAATTAAGTCTTTAGCTCAGAGCATCATGTTCTGCCTTCCATGATAATCCAGTGGAAAGTGTTAATCAGATTTCTACTCTGTATATACTTGTTACATCCAGTTGAAATTTTCTCAAACTCTCAAAAAACTTATAGCAAAATATTTTGATTTGAGGTTGGAAAAAACAGAGCTCTTCAGCTTAGAGAAAATACGATTTATAAGAAGGGTCGCTTTACCCACATGGCAAACGGAAAACCTGCACCGGGCCTTCTGGCGACGGCAAAATTTCCAACTGTTTTTGCATTCTCTGGGTGCAGACACAGTTAAAAAATTGTAGGGGTGGTTTGGGGGCGGACACCCAGAGATAGGGAGGAGAGTGAAATTGTTGTGCATTTTCCGTTGTGTACTATTAGCCCTTGCATCCCTCACCTTAATTTTTTTTCAATACAGCTCCCCTTCTGTGTCAGTCTGGCCATTCTCCCTCCTGTAGTTTTGTTTAGCGGCGTACGGTTCGCTGCAACCCCACTGAATACTCTGTATTACTCTGTATGCTCTCCTATTAGTCAAAATGGCACCAAAAAATATTGTGTTTCTGCATACAAAGCAGCCCGTCAATCACTGTGAGGAGAGCGGGTAGAGACAAATAAACTGTCTTTATATAAGCTGCCCTTCCATAGAACAGCATAGTATGCTAACAGATCTGCTTTAATCATGTATATAGAAAAGGGTTCTTTACTGTAAATGTAGTATGGAATCTGTAGCGGTCCTTGTTGTCAGGAAGACAGAGTTTCCCCGGTGGCCAGACTAGGAGGAAGGAGGAGGGTAACGACAACTGGTTTTGAGCCCAGTGCTGATGCGGTGTAGCGGCGCCCCTCCAGTTGAGTGGATTGGCTGGGCACCGAAGAGGGAGGGAGGAAGGGGAAATAGGAGTAGGAAGGAGGGCTGCGCTACAGAGCAGTATACCGCATGATAAGTGCAACACCTTGTCGCACAGCCCTGGTACTTACCGCCCTCAGTGTCAGGGCAAACTTCCTTCACCCTGTTATTCCACACCAAATAGCCACCTCTGTATGTTGGAATCTGAGGGCATGCATGGAAAAAGTACACCAAACAGACAAATGTTGGTACACATCTTCCCTCAGTTTAGTAGGAAGTCAGACCTGAACTTTTTATTGAACAAAGAGAGAAACACAATTTCCCCCTTAGAGATGTGGGACGTGCTTAAGCCCCATTGGCTCCTCAGCTGTAAGTCCATCTGTACACTCCTCTTGCATTCCAGGGGCAGTGTCTTCCATAAGCGTGCCCCTGATACAGGCTCCTTTGTGTTCCATAGATCCAATCTCTTTGTGAAATATACTGATATAAAGCAATAATATTTTTGCAAACAATATACATGGCAATGATCCCTGACATCAGTGCAGCCTGATCACTGTGATCAATGACAATAAATTAAACCTCAGCGCTTCAGTCTATTCAGGGGGAGCACTCCTGAAAGACTTCCACTGGACCCACCAAAGTGTTAATATGGCCCTGCCTATAGGGGATCTTATTAATATATATATAAATGTATACAAGGCCATAAAAAAAACTTGGCACATGTATTATTCATTCCTCGGAGTGTACAAAAGACAAGTGGACATCCTTTATACGTGGAAGAAAGGTGGCTGTTAAAGGGGGTGAGGTAATAGCGGGATTAACTGGTTAGTGACACCCACTATTACTACCGCCTTTATAAACAGGGTCACTAGGGTTATGCCTAGTTCCCCTACCTTTTCCTTATACTAAAATCGATCTAATTGCTTTAGCGGCTACTCAAGGGAATAAGACCGTATAGTAAATAAAGGTAATATTTATTAACATACAGTAATCACTCCCATATATATAATACAGCAACTAATCACAGTACAGTATAAACACGGTATCACAATCCTAATTATACCGCCACCCACTTACCTAAACATACATATGAATACAGTTACGTTACAACACAATACACATAAGTTACTTGTGATTCTCACACGCTCACTATCTCTATCCCACTCCCTCCTAATATAACTTTCCCTATACACTAAGGGTTAATACGGGATAAGGAGGAACAAGGGGAATGGGTTTCTGTGTACCTGGGGATGTGCAGGTCAAGGGTCACTGCAGGGTACTTAGGGCAGCAAGGGTGAACTTAGGGAACACAGGGTTACTCAGAGAAGCAAGGGTTAACTCTGGGACAGTACTCAGGGAGAGCAAGGGGTTAACTCAGGGAAGCAAGAGTTAACTCTGGGACAGTACTCAGGGAGAGCAAGGGGTTAACTCAGGGAAGCAAGGGTTAACTTACTCAGGGGGAGTAGGGACAGTACTCAGGGAGAGCAAGGGGTTAACTCAGGGACTCAGGGAAGCAAGGGTTAACTCTGGGACAGTACTCAGGGAGAGCAAGGGGTTAACTCAGGGAAGCAAGGGTTAACTCTGGGACAGTAGGGAAAGTACTCAGGGAGAGCAAGAGTTAAGTGTAGCTATTGCTACACTTGATACTTTTGTGACTCTTGTTGGTGGAGCAGAAGCAGAGGCAGAAGCAGGAGCCCTAGCAGTTCGTTGGAGGAGAGAGAGGTGAGCCGTTCGTGGTGGTGAGGCAGGCAGCTCTCAGCTGGTAGTGAGGTCTCTTCTGCTAGCTCCAGCTAGCTTCGGCTCCTGAGCGTACCGACGCAGGGCTATTTAACCCAGTCGGTACGCTCGCAGCGGGGGATGTGGCGCTCGCACCCGGCTAGCATGCGTCGGCATGGTGATAATGTATCACCAGCCGACTCATGAGCGCCCGCACGAGACCGTACGTGCGCGCGGGAGACTTGAAATGGAGACAGGGGATAACGATCTCATGTCTCCATGGTTAGCAAACAAAGCAGGGCAATGCTAATTGTCCTGCTTTGCTCACAACCGCATTCATGACCAGGGCTGTTGTTGTTGTTACAGCACTGGCTCATGATACATTATATGTATTATACATACACATATATATTATATATATGTGTATATATATATATATACTGTATATATACACACACACCATATATATATATATATATATATATATATATACACTACCGTTCAAAAGTTTGGGGTCACTCAGACAATTTTGTGTTTTCCATGAAAACTCACACTTATATTTATTCAAATGAGTTGCAAAATGACTAGGAAATATAGTCAAGACATTGACAAGGTTAGAAATAATGATTTTTATTTTAAATAATAATTTTCTCCTTCAAACTTTGCTTTCGCCAAAGAATGCTCCATTTGCAGCAATTACAGCATTGCAGACCTTTGGCATTCTAGCTGTTAATTTGCTGAGGTAATCGGGAGAAATTTCACCCCATGCTTCCAGAAGCCCCTCCCACAAGTTGGATTGGCTTGATGGGCACTTCTTGCGTACCATATGGTCAAGCTGCTCCCACAACAGCTCTATGGGGTTGAGATCTGGTGACTGCGCTGGCCACTCTATTACAGATAGAATACCAGCTGCCTGCTTCTTCCCTAAATAGTTCTTGCATAATTTGGAGGTGCGCTTTGGGTCATTGTCCTGTTGTAGGATGAAATTGGCTCCAATCAAGTGCTGTCCACAGGGTATGGCGTGGTGCTGCAAAATGGAGTGATAGCCTTCCTTATTCAAAATCCCTTTTACCTTGTACAAATCTCCCACTTTACCAGCACCAAAGCAACCCCAGACCATCACATTACCTCCACCATGCTTGACAGATGGCGTCAGGCACTCTTCCAGCATCTTTTCAGTTGTTCTGCGTCTCACAAATCTTCTTCTGTGTGATCCAAACACCTCAAACTTCGATTCGTCTGTCCATAACACTTTTTTCCAATCTTCCTCTGTCCAATGTCTGTATGCTTTTGCCCATATTAATCTTTTCCTTTTATTAGCCAGTCTCCGATACGGCTTTTTCTTTGCCACTCTGCCCTGAAGGCCAGCATCCCGGAGTCGCCTCTTCACGGTAGACGTTGACACTGGCGTTTTGCGCGTACTATTTAATGAAGCTGCCAGTTGAGGACCTGTGAGGCGTCTATTTCTCAAACTAGAGACTCTAATGTACTTGTCTTGTTGCTCAGTTGTGCAGCGGGGCCTCCCACTTCTCTTTCTACTCTGGTTAGAGCCGGTTTGTGCTGTCCTCTGAAGGGAGTGGTACACACCGTTGTAGGAAATCTTCAGTTTCTTGGCAATTTCTCGTATGGAATAGCCTTCATTTCTAAGAACAAGAATAGACTGTCGAGTTTCACATGAAAGCTCTCTTTTTCTAGCCATTTTGAGAGTTTAATCGAACCCACAAATGTAATGCTCCAGATTCTCAACTAGCTCAAAGGAAGGTCAGTTTTATAGCTCCTCTAAACAGCAAAACTGTTTACAGCGGTGCTAACATAATTGCACAAGGGTTTTCAAGTGTTTTCTAATCATCCATTAGCCTTCTAACACAGTTAGCAAAGACAATGTACCATTAGAACACTGGAGTGATGGTTGCTGGAAATGGGCCTCTATACACCTATGTAGATATTGAATTAAATAACAGACGTTTGCAGCTAGAATAGTCATTTAGCACATTAACAATGTATAGAGTGCATTTTTGATTAATTTAATGTTATCTTCATTGAAAAAAACTGTGCTTTTCTTTCAAAAATAAGGAAATTTCTAAGTGACCCTAAACTTTTTAACGGTAGTGTGTATATATATATATATATATATATATATATATATATACACATATATATATATACGCATAGGGACACTTCCCTTTACAGTGGCTTAAAGTCTGTGGCGTAGCTATAGGGGTCGCAGCGGTCGCAGTTGCGACTGGGCCCCTAAGCCTGGGGGGCCCACAGGTCCCCGTTGCCATACAGCATGCTTCCTAAATAAATCTTCTGTGCTGTGAAGCCGACACTTCCTGGTTACAGTCACATGGTACACTTAGTGTACCATGTGACCGTGTTGTCACATGACACATCTTCCAGACAGAGCAGTGGAAGAGTCGGTGCGAAGGACTCCAGGTAAGCTCCAGTCTGTAATGTAATGTATTGTGTTGTGTTGTAATGTAATGTATTGTAATGTATTGTGATGCCTTGTAATGTATTGTGTTGTATCGTGCTGTTTGCTGTGGAGAGGGGGGGCCCATTAAATCACAGCCCCCCCTCCTCTCTCCACCGCAAACTGCACAATACAGTATAGTAACACATGACTATGAGAGTGGGGCTGCAGCTGTGTAAGACAGCCATTGCCGCGCTCCTGAGTCCTGACATGTGCGCGCCATCAGGATGATGTGACGCGGCCAGCGCTGCACTAATGATCTGCGGCACTGAAGACAGAACATGGCGGGCGCACTACAAAACACCCCCATGTTCTGTCTTCAGCTCCTGAACCGCCGTTCATTAGTGCAGCGTCGGCCAAAATCACCTCATGCTGGTCGCGTGCGCACTTACTTTCAGGAGCGAGGCAATGACTGTATTACACAGCCGCAGCCCCGCTCTATAACGGCGGAGATCAGAGAAACCTCTCATCTCCGCCGCTATTCTCCTGAATGCTGCGATCAAAGCTGACTGCAGCAATCAGGGGAAAATGAGAAGGGGGAGATGCCCCTGTATCGCATCACAGGTAATTCCTGTTACGCGATTGAGGGACATAACATATAAGGGGCAGACAGCCCAGGGTTCATTGAAGGACCCCAGGGCTGTCTTACCATATTTCCTGTTGTTAGGGCATACCTAGGTATGTACTAACAACTGCCTGTGTAATATCCGTACACAGGCTAATGTACTGGCATATACAGTGAAGGAAAAAAGTAATTTGATCCCTTGCTGATTTTGTAAGTTTGCCCACTGTCAAAGACATGAACAGTCTAGAATTTTTAGGCTAGGTTAATTTTACCAGTGAGAGATAGATTATATTTTAAAAAAAAAACAGAAAATCACATAGTCAAAATTCTTTATATTTATTTGCATTGTGCACAGAGAAATACGTATTTGATCCCTTTGGCAAACAAGACTTAATACTTGGTGGCAAAACCCTTGTTGGCAAGCACAGCAATCAGACATTTTTTGTAGTTGATGATGAGGTTTGCACACATGTTAGATGGAATTTTGGCCCACTCCTCTTTGCAGATCATCTGTAAATCATTAAGATTTCGAGGCTGTCACTTGGCAACTCGGATCTTCAGCTCCCTCCATAAGTTTTCGATGGGATTAAGGTCTGGAGACTGCCTAGGCCACTCCATGACCTTAATGTGCTTCTTTTTGAGCCACTCCTTTGTTGCCTTGGCTGTATGTTTCGGGTCATTGTCGTGCTGGAAGACCCAGCCACAAGCCATTTTTAATGTCCTGGTGGAGGGAAGGAGGTTGTCACTCAGGATTTGACGGTACATGGCTCCATCCATTCTCCCATTGATGCGGTGAAGTAGTCCTGTGCCCTTAGCAGAGAAACACCCCCAAAACATAATGTTTCCACCTCCATGCTTGACAGTTGGGACGGTGTTCTTTGCGTCATAGGCAGCATTTCTCTTCCTCCAAACACGGCGAGTTGAGTTAATGCCAAAGAGCTAAATTTTAGTCTCATCTGACCACAGCACCTTCTCCCAAACAGTCTCAGAATCATCCAGATGTTTATTTGAAAACTTCAGACGGGCCTGTACATGTGCCTTCTTGAGAAGGGGGACTGCAGGATTTTAATCCATTACGGCGTAATGTGTTACCAATGGTTTTCTTTGTGACTGTGGTCCCAGCTGCCTTGAGATCATTAACAAGTTCCCCCCGTGTAGTTTTCGGCTGAGCTCTCACCTTCCTCAGGATCAAGGATACCCCACGAGGTGAGATTTTGCATGGAGCCCCAGATCGATGTCGATTGACAGTCATTTTGTATGTCTTCCATTTTCTTACTATTGCACCAACAGTTGTCTCCTTCTCACCCAGCGTCTTACTTATGGTTTTGTAGCCCATTCCAGCCTTGTGCAGGTCTATGATCTTGTCCCTGACATCCTTAGAAAGCTCTTTGGTCTTGCCCATGTTGTAGAGGTTAGAGTCAGACTGATTAATTGAGTCTGTGGACAGGAGTCTTTTATACAGGTGACCATTTAAGACAGCTGTCTTTAATGCAGGCAACAAGTTGATTTGGAGCGTGTAACTGGTCTGGAGGAGGCTGAACTCTTAATGGTTGGTAGGGGATCAAATACTTATTTCTCTGTGCACAATGCAAATAAAAATATATATAATTTTGACTATGTGATTTTCTGTTTCTTTTTTTATATAATCTATCTCTCACTGGTAAAATTAACCTAGCCAAAAAATTCTAGACTGTTCATGTCTTTGACAGTGGGCAAACTTACAAAATCAGCAAGGGATCAAATACTTATTTCCTTCACTGTAGATATATGCCAGTACATTAAAGTTTCAAAATAAAGTAAAAACAAAGTAATGTTAAATAAATAAAAAATACACATACACCTTTTTTACAATAAACATTCAAATAAGTCTCAATACATAAAATATACACATAATCGCTATTGGCGTGGCTGTAATTACCTTCACAACAATTTTTTTGCATCATTTATGATGTGTACGCTGTAAAAAAAATAAAATAAAAACTGCTTTCTATCACTTATTGTGAGGCACGAGGTGCGATGATGAATTTAACCTCCATGTGCCTCACATTAATAGTAATTAACCCCATCATGTACCTTACATATTAACCCATTATGACTGAGAAACATGATGGGGTTAATTACTATTAATGTGAGGCACATTCAAAATTCATCACACCTCGTGCCTCACATTACAAAACAAAAGAACTTTTTTTTTTTATATTAATGTTGGCAAAGTAAACAAAGTATCGGTATCGAAGTCCAAATTTTGGTATTGTGACATCCCTACACTGTGGGTCGCGTCCCCCTGGGGGTTCGTGTGAAGACCTCCGGGGGGTCGCGAGTCACTCACCGAGGTCCCGGTTACATTCAATCCTGGAGCAAGGAGCGGACATCTCCTTGATCCAGCATTCACTGTGCCCTGAGCGGCTCGACGCAGGCAGGCGGGATGTAGCGACATCATTGCGCCTGTCTGCGCTGAGTCACTCATAGCACACACCGGAGGAGGCGAAGGATCCTCCACCCGACGTGGGAACGGGGATAGGTAAGTAATTATGCTATTTTTCTATTATGCACATATGGGGGCATTATACTGTATGGGGGCTGATATTGCGGGGGGGGGGGGGCATTATACTGCATGGGGGCTGATAAGATGAGGGGCATTATACTGCATGGGGGCTGATATGGGGGAATTATACTGTATGGGGGCTGATATGAGGAGCATTATACGGTATGGGGCTGTTATGGGGGGGCATTATACGTTATGGAGCATTAAACTGTGTGGGGGCAGCTATGGGAGCATTATACTGTGTGGGGGCATTATACTATGGGGGCTGTTGGGCAAGGCGTCTGGTCATAGGGGCGCGCAGGGGTCTGATGATGATGGTGGTGTTGGGGAGTGGTAGGGGGGCCCAAGCTGAATTCTTGCACCCGGGCCCATGAGCCTTTAGCTACGCCCCTACTTAAAGTGGATCTGTCACGATACTATGCTGCTCTATGTAAGAACAGTATAGTACAGGGACAGCTCTGCTCTCCTATTAGTCAAAATGGCACCAAAAAATATTGTGTTTCTGCATACAAAGCAGCCCGTCAATCACTGTAAGGAGAGTGGGTAGAGACAAATAAACTGTCTTTATATAAGCTGCCCTTCCATAGAACAGCATAGTATGCTAACAGATCTGCTTTAATCATGTATATTGAAAAGGGTTCTTTACTGTAAGTGTAGTATGGAATCCTCTACCACAATTGGGAGTCATGGAAAATATAATAATATCATTTAACTAACAATATTAATAATTTTATGTTTTTATTAATCCAGGAGAAAATCCGACCACAGTCATAACAAGCCCTGTAGCGAGATGCCCTGGCCATGGCTGAGTGGCATGTTGACAACTTTCTGTGGCACCCAGCACCCAAGACATACCCTTACAGGCCCTCCCAGCTACGCTCCTATATCTGACTGCCATGTGGCATCAGGCAAGAAATTTTTCCTCGTCTGACAAAATTAGCTACAATCACCCTCGAGATTTTGTTTTGTCTTCTTTTGGATCAAACATTTCAGACTTAACCCCTTCCCGACATTTGCCATAAATGTACGTCATGGAAAGCATTGACTTCCCGCATCTTGCCGTACATTTAGGCCGAATGTTTGGGACCGGCTCAGAAGCTGAGCCGGTGCCATCATCACCGGATCTCAGCTGTATCTTACAGCTGACATCCGGCTGTAACGGCGGGGACCGAAATTAGCTTCGATCCCCGCCATTAACCGCTTAAGTGCAGCGCTCAAACGCGATCGCTGCACTTAAGGTGTTTGCAGCTCATCGGAACCCCAGTAATGAAATTGCCGGGGTTCCGGTGGCTGCAATGGCAACCGGAGGCCTAATATTGGTCCCCGGTCTGCCTAGCACCGAAGCCGGTCAAGATCCGCCCGGCGGCGGAGCCTGATCGGCTTCCGTAGCTGCCGGCAAGATGGCGCCGGGTCAGGAGCTGATCCGGCGTCATCAGCGGTGGAAGTCAGCTTTACTGTACAGCTGACATACACCTGTAACGGCAGGAACCGGAGCTAGCTCCGATCCCTGCCATTAACCCCTTCGATGCAGCAATCGAAAGCGATTGCTTCATCGTAGCGGTTACTAGCAGATCGCCAGCCCTGACAGGCAATCAAGACTGGCGACTGCTGTTATGGCAACAGGAGACACAATGGTCTCCTGCTCTGCCATTACGGAAGCCGATTTAGGCCCCGCCGGGAGGCGAAGCCTAATCGGCTTGCTGTCAGTGAATGACTGACAGATCTAATACATTGCACTACATAGGTAGTGCAATGTTTTAGAAAAAAAAAAATCTGACCGTTGGACCTTCAAGTCCCCTAGTGGGACTTGAGAAAAAGTGTAAAAAAAGTATAAAAAAGTGTAAAAAAAAGTGCAAATAATAAAAGTTTGAAAACAATAAAAGTTTCAAGTAATCAAATAAAACACAATCCCCCTTTTACTCTTATCAAGTCCTTTATTATTGAAAAATAATAATAAACCATATGTATTTGGTATCGCCACGACCGTAACGACCTGAGGTATCAAAATATTATATTATTTATTGCACGCGGTGAACAGCGTAAAAAAAACCGTAAAAAACGTTACCAGAGTTTCTGTTTTTTTAGTCACTTTGCCCTACAAATGTTAGAATAAAAAGTGATCAAAAAGTCGCACGTATCCAAAAATGGTACCTATAAAAACTATAGCTCGTCCCGCAAAAAACAAGCCCTCATACACCTCCGTCGACAAAAAATTAAAAAGTTATGGTTCTCACAACTTGGCGACAGAAAAAATACATTCTTTTTACAAAAGTAATTTTATTGTGCAAAAAGTTGTAAAACATAAAAAAGTCCTATAAAATAGGTATCGCCGGAATCGTACTGACCCGCAGAATAAAGTTAACATGTAATTTATAACGCATAGTGAACGCTGTATAAAAAAAAACGAAAAAAGCTGTGCCAGAATTGCGTTTTTTTGTTTACCTGGCATCCCAAAAAATAGGATAAAAGGTGATCAAAAAGTTGCATGTACCCCAAAATGGTACCAATAATAACTACAGCTCGTCCCGCAACAAACCAGCCCTCATACCGCTACGTCTATGAAAAATAAAATTAGTTATGGCTCCAATAAGTCAGGAAATAAAAAAATAGGCAGTTGTGCCCGAGGGGAACATTTCTTCTGTTTGAAGAGGCGATTTATCAAGGACCTAAAATTAGGGAACCAGGAAAGGGAGGGCCCAAACATATCCGCTGGAAGCGACGGTGCCCGTTTTATACCAGGACAACACTTCCTAGCAAAATTCCCCAAACTACAAAGGCGCGGAGTGTGGATCAAAAGGGGGATAATAAAGGACGCCATATATCAGTGCGACACCGGCCTGTGCAGAAATGATTGTGTCACAGCGTAACACACATCTATGGATCATTTTATTGTTTTTTTTTACCCCATTATTATACTACCTGACTATGCCCCTTATATACTCCGCCCGGCTTACATATGCCCTACATTATAAACGGAAACACCAGTAAGACTCCAAACAAAACTACTACCAAGCAAAATCCACGCTCCAAAAGCCAAATGCCGTTTCCTCCCATCTGAACCCTACAGCGTCCCCAAACAGCAGTTTCCTTCCATATATGGCACCGTCATACCCGGGAGAACCCTTTTAGCAATTTTTGGGGTGTGTGTCTCCAGTGGCATAAGCTGGGCACGACATATTTGCCACTGAATGGCATATCTAGGGAAAAATATAATTTTTTAATTTGCACCATCCACAGCGCATTCATTTATGGAAAAGACCTGTGGGGTGAAAATGCTCACTACACCCCTTAATAAATGCCTTGAGGGGTGCAGTTTCCATAATGGGGTCACTTCCCAGGGGTTTATTTTTATTATTTCACATTTGAGCCTCTGCAGTTGTGAACCAATACTTTGTAAATCGCCAAATTAGGCCTCAATTTTACATGGTACGCTTTCACTCCTGAGCCTGGTCGACTGTCCAGGCAAGAGATAGGGCCACATGTAGGGTGTTTCTAAAACCAGGAAACCCAGCATAATAATTAGAGAGCTGTCTTGTTATGGTGGCACAAGCCGGGCACCACATATTGTCCACATATCTGTGGAAAAAATCCAATTTTCACTCTGCAACATCGAGTTCACACTAATTTCTACAAAACACCTGCAGGGTGTTAGGGATCTGCCAGGTACTACGTCTAGGTATACTCCTGGGATTAATCAATCCACACCTGAGGCCAGACCTCTTAGACTGACACCGGCTCCCACCAACCAGGGTGGCAGGCTCAGGAGTGGGAGAGCCTATCGCGGCCTGGTCAGTCGGAGTTAGCTCCGCCCCCTGTCCATTATTACCTGCCGTGTTTTCTTCCTCAGTGCTTGTAATTCTTCTGGATTCCTGGCCCCACTGCTGCTTGCTCCAGCCTGCTTCTGCCGTGCTTCTGCCTTGCTGCAGTTCCGCTTTACCTGCTTCGCTTTGCCCCTGGCTTGCTTCCTTCTCCGTGCTCACGTTGGTATACTCCACTTCATCCTGGTCCACTACTCATTCACCGCTCCGTTTCCTCGCGGCGTTCCGTGGGCTACTGCCCCTTCCCTTGCGTGTTCCCTGTTTGTTCTCCCGTGCACTTAGACAGCGTAGGGACTGCCGCCCAGTTGTACCCCGTCGCCTAGGGCGGGTCGTTGCAAGTAGGCCGGGACAGGGCGGTGGGTAGATTAGGGCTCACTTTCCCTTCACCTCCTTCCTGCCATTACACAGGGTTAACATGCTCACTACACCCCTAGGTAAATGCATTGAGGGGTGTAGTTTCCAAAATTGGGTCACTTCTGGGGGGGTTTCCACTGTTTTGGGCCCACAGGCGCCCAGAAACCAATCCAGCAACATCTGCACTCCAAATGGCGGTCCTTCCCTTCTGAGCCCTGCCGTGTGCCCAAACAGCAGTTTATGACCACATATGGGGTATTGCCGTACTCGGGAGAAATTGCTTTACAAATGTTGGGTTCTTTTTTTTCCTTTATTTGTTGCGAAAATGAAAAAATTTGCGCTAAAGCTACGTCTTATTGAAGAAAAAGGATTGTTTTTATTTTCACTGCACAATTCTAATAAATTCTATGAAACATCTGTGGGGTCAAAATGCTCACTACGCCCGTAGATGAATTCCTCAAGAGGTGCAGTTTCCAAAATGGGCGTTTTCATTGTTTTTTCCCCTCAGGGGCTTTGCAAATGTGACATGGCCGCCGCAAACCATTCCTGCTCAATGTGATCTGCAAAAGCCAAATAGCGCTCTTTCCCTTCTAAGCCAAGCCGTGTCTCCAAACAGCCGTTTATTACCACATGTGGGGCATTGTTTTACTCTGGAGAAATTGCTTTACAAATTTTGTGGTGCTTTTTCTCCTTCAGTCCTTGTGGAAATGAGTAAAAATAAGCTAAACCTACATTTTCTTTGAAAAAATGTTGATTTTTATTTTCAGGGCCTACTTCCAATAATTTCTGCAAAAAAACTGTGGGGTCAAATCGCTCACTATACCCCTAGATAATTTCCTCAATGGGTGTAGTCTCCAAAATAGGGTCACTTGTGGGGGGTTTCCACTGTTTTGTCTCCTCAGGGACTTCGTAAATGTGACATGGCCTCCGCAAACCATTCCTGCTAAATGTGAACTCCAAAAGCCAAATGGCACTCCATCCCTTCGAAGCCCTGCCGTGTGTCCAAACAGCCGTTTATTACCACATGTGGGGTATTGTTTTACTCGGGAGAGATTGGTTTACAAATTTTACGGTGCTTTTTCTCCTTCAGTCCTTGTGGAAATGAGAAAAAATTAGCTAAACCTACATTTTCTTTGAAAAAATGTAGATTGTCATTTTCAGGGCCTACTTCCAATAATTTATGCAAAAAACCTGTTGGGTTAAAACGCTCACTATACCCCTAGATAATTTCCTCAATGGGTGTAGTTTCCAAAATGGGGTCACTTGTGGGGGGTTTCCACTGTTTTGTCCCCTCAGGGGCTTTGTAAATGCGATATGGCCTCCGCAAACCATTCCTGCTAAACTTGAGCTCCAAAAGCCAAATAGCGCTCTTTCCCTTCTCAGCCCTGCCGTGTCTCCAAACAACCGTTTATTACCACATGTGGGGTATTGTTTTACTCGGGAGAAATTTCTTTACAAATTTGACAGTGCTTTTTCTCCTTCAGTCCTTGCGGAAATGAGAAAAAATTAGCTAAACCTACATTTTCTTTGAAAAAATTTAGATTGTCATTTTCAGGGCCTACTTCCAATAATTTATGCAAAAAACCTGTTGGGTCAAAACGCTCACTATACCCCTAGATAATTTCCTCAATGGGTGTAGTTTCCAAAATGGGGTCACTTGTGGGGGGTTTCCACTGTTTTGTCCCCTCAGGGGCTTTGTAAATGCGATATGGCCTCCGCAAACCATTCCTGCTAAACTTGAGCTCCAAAAGCCAAATAGCGCTCTTTCCCTTCTCAGCCCTGCCGTGTCTCCAAACAACCGTTTATTACCACATGTGGGGTATTGTTTTACTCGGGAGAAATTTCTTTACAAATTTGACAGTGCTTTTTCTCCTTCAGTCCTTGCGGAAATGAGAAAAAATTAGCTAAACCTACATTTTCTTTGAAAAAATTTAGATTGTCATTTTCAGGGCCTACTTCCAATAATTTATGCAAAAAACCTGTTGGGTCAAAACGCTCACTATACCCCTAGATAATTTCCTCAATGGGTGTAGTTTCCAAAATGGGGTCACTTGTGGGGGTTTCCACTGTTTTGTCCCCTCAGGGGCTTTGTAAATGCGACATGGCCTCCGCAAACCATTCCTGCTAAACTTGAGCTCCAAAAGCCAAATAGCGCTCTTTCCCTTCTCAGCCCTGCCGTGTCTCCAAACAACCGTTTATTACCACATGTGGGGTATTGTTTTACTCGGGAGAAATTTCTTTACAAATTTGACAGTGCTTTTTCTCCTTCAGTCCTTGCGGAAATGAGAAAAAATTAGCTAAACCTACATTTTCTTTGAAAAAATTTAGATTGTCATTTTCAGGGCCTACTTCCAATAATTTATGCAAAAAACCTGTTGGGTCAAAACGCTCACTATACCCCTAGATAATTTCCTCAATGGGTGTAGTTTCCAAAATGGGGTCACTTGTGGGGGGTTTCCACTGTTTTGTCCCCTCAGGGGCTTTGTAAATGCGACATGGACTCCGCAAACCATTCCTGCTAAACTTGAGCTCCAAAAGCCAAATAGCGCTCTTTCCCTTCTCAGCCCTGCCGTGTCTCCAAACAACCGTTTATTACCACATGTGGGGTATTGTTTTACTCGGGAGAAATTTCTTTACAAATTTGACAGTGCTTTTTCTCCTTCAGTCCTTGCGGAAATGAGAAAAAATTAGCTAAACCTACATTTTCTTTGAAAAAATTTAGATTGTCATTTTCAGGGCCTACTTCCAATAATTTATGCAAAAAACCTGTTGGGTCAAAACGCTCACTATACCCCTAGATAATTTCCTCAATGGGTGTAGTTTCCAAAATGGGGTCACTTGTGGGGGGTTTCCACTGTTTTGTCCCCTCAGGGGCTTTGTAAATGCGACATGGACTCCGCAAACCATTCCTGCTAAACTTGAGCTCCAAAAGCCAAATAGCGCTCTTTCCCTTCTCAGCCCTGCCGTGTCTCCAAACAACCGTTTATTACCACATGTGGGGTATTGTTTTACTCGGGAGAAATTTCTTTACAAATTTGACAGTGCTTTTTCTCCTTCAGTCCTTGCGGAAATGAGAAAAAATTAGCTAAACCTACATTTTCTTTGAAAAAATTTAGATTGTCATTTTCAGGGCCTACTTCCAATAATTTATGCAAAAAACCTGTTGGGTCAAAACGCTCACTATACCCCTAGATAATTTCCTCAATGGGTGTAGTTTCCAAAATGGGGTCACTTGTGGGGGGTTTCCACTGTTTTGTCCCCTCAGGGGCTTTGTAAATGCGATATGGCCTCCGCAAACCATTCCTGCTAAACTTGAGCTCCAAAAGCCAAATAGCGCTCTTTCCCTTCTCAGCCCTGCCGTGTCTCCAAACAACCGTTTATTACCACATGTGGGGTATTGTTTTACTCGGGAGAAATTTCTTTACAAATTTGACAGTGCTTTTTCTCCTTCAGTCCTTGCGGAAATGAGAAAAAATTAGCTAAACCTACATTTTCTTTGAAAAAATTTAGATTGTCATTTTCAGGGCCTACTTCCAATAATTTATGCAAAAAACCTGTTGGGTCAAAACGCTCACTATACCCCTAGATAATTTCCTCAATGGGTGTAGTTTCCAAAATGGGGTCACTTGTGGGGGTTTCCACTGTTTTGTCCCCTCAGGGGCTTTGTAAATGCGACATGGCCTCCGCAAACCATTCCTGCTAAACTTGAGCTCCAAAAGCCAAATAGCGCTCTTTCCCTTCTCAGCCCTGCCGTGTCTCCAAACAACCGTTTATTACCACATGTGGGGTATTGTTTTACTCGGGAGAAATTTCTTTACAAATTTGACAGTGCTTTTTCTCCTTCAGTCCTTGCGGAAATGAGAAAAAATTAGCTAAACCTACATTTTCTTTGAAAAAATTTAGATTGTCATTTTCAGGGCCTACTTCCAATAATTTATGCAAAAAACCTGTTGGGTCAAAACGCTCACTATACCCCTAGATAATTTCCTCAATGGGTGTAGTTTCCAAAATGGGGTCACTTGTGGGGGGTTTCCACTGTTTTGTCCCCTCAGGGGCTTTGTAAATGCGACATGGACTCCGCAAACCATTCCTGCTAAACTTGAGCTCCAAAAGCCAAATAGCGCTCTTTCCCTTCTCAGCCCTGCCGTGTCTCCAAACAACCGTTTATTACCACATGTGGGGTATTGTTTTACTCGGGAGAAATTTCTTTACAAATTTGACAGTGCTTTTTCTCCTTCAGTCCTTGCGGAAATGAGAAAAAATTAGCTAAACCTACATTTTCTTTGAAAAAATTTAGATTGTCATTTTCAGGGCCTACTTCCAATAATTTATGCAAAAAACCTGTTGGGTCAAAACGCTCACTATACCCCTAGATAATTTCCTCAATGGGTGTAGTTTCCAAAATGGGGTCACTTGTGGGGGGTTTCCACTGTTTTGTCCCCTCAGGGGCTTTGTAAATGCGACATGGACTCCGCAAACCATTCCTGCTAAACTTGAGCTCCAAAAGCCAAATAGCGCTCTTTCCCTTCTCAGCCCTGCCGTGTCTCCAAACAACCGTTTATTACCACATGTGGGGTATTGTTTTACTCGGGAGAAATTTCTTTACAAATTTGACAGTGCTTTTTCTCCTTCAGTCCTTGCGGAAATGAGAAAAAATTAGCTAAACCTACATTTTCTTTGAAAAAATTTAGATTGTCATTTTCAGGGCCTACTTCCAATAATTTATGCAAAAAACCTGTTGGGTCAAAACGCTCACTATACCCCTAGATAATTTCCTCAATGGGTGTAGTTTCCAAAATGGGGTCACTTGTGGGGGGTTTCCACTGTTTTGTCCCCTCAGGGGCTTTGTAAATGCGACATGGACTCCGCAAACCATTCCTGCTAAACTTGAGCTCCAAAAGCCAAATAGCGCTCTTTCCCTTCTCAGCCCTGCCGTGTCTCCAAACAACCGTTTATTACCACATGTGGGGTATTGTTTTACTCGGGAGAAATTTCTTTACAAATTTGACAGTGCTTTTTCTCCTTCAGTCCTTGCGGAAATGAGAAAAAATTAGCTAAACCTACATTTTCTTTGAAAAAATTTAGATTGTCATTTTCAGGGCCTACTTCCAATAATTTATGCAAAAAACCTGTTGGGTCAAAACGCTCACTATACCCCTAGATAATTTCCTCAATGGGTGTAGTTTCCAAAATGGGGTCACTTGTGGGGGGTTTCCACTGTTTTGTCCCCTCAGGGGCTTTGTAAATGCGACATGGACTCCGCAAACCATTCCTGCTAAACTTGAGCTCCAAAAGCCAAATAGCGCTCTTTCCCTTCTCAGCCCTGCCGTGTCTCCAAACAACCGTTTATTACCACATGTGGGGTATTGTTTTACTCGGGAGAAATTGCTTTACAAATTTTTTGCTTTTTCTCCTTTAGTCCTTGTGGAAATGAGAAGAAAAATCGCTAAACCTACATTTTCTTTGAAAAAATGTCGATTTTAATTTTCACGTCCTACTTCCAATAATTTCTGTAAAAAACCTGTGCGGTCAAAATGCTCACTGTACCCCTAGATAATTTCCTTGAGGTGTGTAGTTTCCCAGATGGGGTCACTTTTGGGGGATTTTGACTGTTTTGGCACCGCAAGAGCCCTTCAAACCTGACATGGTGCCTAAAATTTATTCTAACAAAAATAAGGCCCCAAAATCCCCTAGGTGCTCCTTTGCTTCTGAGGCCGGTGCTTCAGTCCAGTAGCACGCTACGGCCACATGTGGGATATTTCCTAAAACTGCAGAAACTGGGCAACAAATATTGAGTTGCATTTCTCTGGTAAAACCTTCTGTGTTATAAAAAAAATTGTACTAAAAATTTATTTCTGCAAAAAAATATGACATTTGTAAATTTCACCTCTACTTTGCTTTAATTCCTGTGACATGTGTAAAGGGTTAAGACATTTTCTAAATGCTGTTTTGAATACTTTGAGGGGTGAAGTTTTTAAAATGGGGTGACTTTTTGGGGGTTTCTAATATATAAGGCCCTCAAAGCCACTTCACAACTGAACTGGCCCCTGTAAAAATGGCCTTTTGAAATTTTCTTGAAAATGTGAGAAATTGCTGCTAAAGTTCTAAGCCTTGAGATGTCATAGAAAAATAAAAGGATGTTCAAAAAACAATGCCAATCTAAAGTAGACATATGGGGGATGTTAATTAGTAACAATTTTGTGTGTTATAACTGCCTGTCTTACAAGCAGATACATTTAAATTGAGAAAAATGCTAATTTTTGCAATTTTTCGCTAAATTTTGGTGTTTTTCACAATTAAATACTGAACATATCGAGCAAATTTTGCCAGTAACTTAAAGTCCAATGTGTCACAAGAAATCATTCTCAGAATCGCTTGGATAGGTGAAAGCATTCCGGAGTCATTACCACATAAAGTGACACATGTCAGATTTGAAAAATGAGGCTCGGTCAGGAAGGTCAAAAGTGGCTAAAGAGGGAAGGGGTTAAAGCAGTTGTTGAGGATTATAAAAATATGGCTGAATTCCTCCAAAAACAGTGGTGTCATACCTGTCCACAGGTTGTGTGTGGTATTGCAGCCCAGCTATATTTACTTCAATGGAACTCAACTGCAATACCGGACACATACCATGGACAAGTGTGGAGCTGTTTCTAGATGAAAGCAAACATGTTTCTCTAACCCTATGCAATTCCTTTAAAAAAATTGTTCTTTATAGACAAGTCCTTTTTTTCCTTTTTAACTGTTCATCTACAATTATTGGACAATGGATCCATAGAATTATATACGTTTTCCAAAAAGTGTTTTAAAACTTGTTGCTTTACAGGACCAAAGAAGGAGCGTGCTGCGATCCTATATCCTATGTGACCAAGTGTAAACCAATGTAAATTTATGCTTGTTAGCACCAGTTATATAGTATAGGAATAATAGCAACAAAAGTGTTAAAATAATGTAATGAAAAATGTGAACCCAGCCTAATATGTGTAATGACTGTGGGTTTATGACATTCCTCTTCCCGTTGAATTAGTTATAAGCATGCCAACCCGTAGTTGAACTAGAAGGTAATTGATGACCACTTAGGTGTGTATAACATTATCAGCAATGATCAAATATATACTTAGATTACAGATGTATAAGACTTGAGTTTGTCAATGCAGCAGAGCTGAGTTTGTTTGGACGTTCCATGGATTCGTAAGTAGAGTTATCTTGACTCAATTAGGTATAAAAGTGAACATGTGATAAATTAACCCCTGCTATGTACATTATTAGAGCACTATACCAGAAGTCACTATGGAGTTCCAGTGCAATACAAGAACAAATTGTGTTTTAGCTCTTATACAGATTACACAATTCTATTATTAGTATAATACTACACACTACAGCTACTGCATAACGTCTTTATAATGATCTTAGGTGGTTCTTTAGAAGGCAATGATTATCAAGATTTCATATACACATTATCAGGTAGCATTGGTATATTAAAGGAGTTAGCCAGGAAAAAAATATTTTCTAAAAAGTGTACCCCAGCCTTGGTTTGCCTTCTCTAAAACCCCCTACTAACTTTCTAACCAGTTTCTGTCTGATCTCAATCATCACTGCTGCTCTTTCTGTTTGTTTACATCCCTTGCTTCTGGTCCTGGCTGTTTCCTGTCTTGTAACCCACCATACCCATGATCCCTTGCTGCATCTGAGAAGAAATCTTACAGTCCCCCCTTCCTTCTTCCACAGCATCTCAGCTATTTGCATACTGCCACACCCCTCTATAGTCACAGGGTCATTCCTTGCTCTAATTACAGGCACCCAGCTCCCTCCCTGCACACTGTCACACACACCCAGTAATTATCACACAGGGATGATAGGGGTTATATACAGGGATGATGGGGAATTACACAAGGATGATATAACTCGATCATCCCTGTATATAACCTGTATAGAACCTCCATCATCCCTGTGTATTACCTCATCATCCCTCTCTATAACCCCCAATATGCCTGTGTATTACCTCATCATCCCTGTATATAACCCCCATCATCCCTGTATATAACCTCCATCATCCCTGTATATTAGATGAAAGCCTGTCTTTATCATATATTTTATAATCAAATTCTTATGAACAAGGTTCAATTTTATTCTCCTCTAAAAATCTATTCTGCAAACTAGGTTTTGAAATTAACCGTCTCTACTTTTGTTCCCCTTTCTCTCACCACCAACTGTAAGAAGTTACTTTCTTTCTTAAAAATGTCTGACCACAGACAAATACTTCTTCTTTTCTAGAAATAACATATTACAAACTCTGAGCACGTGGCTAAGAATATGATGACTGCATTTATAATAAATCATGTGACAAGGTATATGTGTTCTCATTATGATTGGATGGATTAAAGGCCACGACCCCCTCTTATGTGAATGGAGAGGGAGGACACATGGTCAATATTGATTGGATAGACCGAAGGCCTTTTAATGATATATAATCTATGTATTGTTTCCTAATAAACCAGAGAATCAGATTGCACTTACATATTGTGTCAAGTGTGCTAATTCCTCTCCGATGCATCGTACCTATTGCATGCTCTCCCACCACTTGAAACCAGATAGAGACTACAACGAGGTCCAGTTGATGACCTGCCTAAATTGATGTCCACAACAATATTGGTGCCGAAACCCGGGATGGAAGACGACGAGTAACGGACTGAACACAGTGGACGGATTTGGGAGGAGTCGCTGACATATAAACCGCGGTGAGTAACACTGTTAGTTACATAAACATTGCCTCAGCCACTCCACTCCCGATTCTGTCTCAGGTCAGTCAGTGTCTATTACATTTCCATCCAGAACAAATGTCTCTATCTGTGTTTGAATGAATGATTGAATGGAAGGTCTACAATAGAACTCAGACTCTATAGACAGATATAAATTGAAATGACAGTAACAGATATTGAAATACCAACTATTTTTGTTTGTATTTTACTGTATGTAATCTTAATTATATGATGAATGGTTAAGATAGTATAGGACCAATGTAAAGGATACCCCACAGCACACTTAATATAGGGTGAAGATATACCAATTCCTTTCGAGTTCTGTAGGCCTGGGGACGGTTTATCACTATATCCTGATTGTTTCGATATAGAAAGGTTTGACAAAGTCAGACAAAGAAGAGTAGTCCTTAGAGGTCTGATACAGCTGACCTGGGAACCCCCTTATAAACTCCCGACATGTGGTCTGAAGACAGTAAAACCAAAAGTGGGTGTGTGGAATCATGGGTGTCAGCAGTTGATATAGTTAGACGGTTGAAAGGTGAAGAAGCAGTCAAAAACGGTTAAATTAATATTTAAACAAATGAAGATAGGAGGTAATGTTACGATAGATGGACAGTGGAAAGAGTTCATTGCCAATCATAGGAGGTTGTTTTGATAGTTCAAGATGGGAAACTCTCATAGAACAAAATGAAAAGCAGAACTATAGAAGAGTGTCAATAAATGTTGATATGAACAGTATGTGTATACCAGCATAGATTTTGACAAAAGTGACAGTACTAGTGATGATGAAGGCGAATACAGCTAATACTAGTACATTGCAGTAAGTTATGTCTTTTCTAGTTACGCCCCTGGATGTAGACATGTATACAGTGTGTGTGTCGCAGACTAGTCTGAGGAGTAATTTGAGCAAATCAGAATGTGTAGATGTTTTTCTCAATACAGATTGAGAACTGAATTAATTGAGCTTTAAATTATTGTTATTATATGTAAAAATAGTGTGTAAAACGTCCTAGAACACTGAACTGACGTACAAGGTTGTGTAAATAGACTGGCTTTTTAAAAGTACCCTATATATAAGGTTTAAATAATTAAAGTAAGCTGTGTAAAGTCAGGTTTTAGAGTTATAAATACAGAAGACTTAGGGTATGTTCACACTGCTTATTTTCGGTCATTTTTCGGCCTGTAAAAAGCCTCCAAACGGCTGAAAAATCGGAAGTAGAATGCCTCCAAACATCTGCCCATTGATTTCAATGGGAAAACGGCGTTCCGTTCCGACAGGCCGATTTTTTACGCGGCCATTTTGAAAAACGGGCGCGTAAAAAAATGGCGATGAAAAATAAGTGCATGTCACTTCTTGAGCCTTTTTTGGGGCCATTTTTCATTGACTCTATAGAAAAACAGCTCCAAAAACAGCCGTAATAAATGCCGCAAAAAAAGCGAGTTGCTAAAACAACGGCTGAAAATCAGGAGCTGTTTTCCCTTGAAAACAGCTCTGTATTTTTAGACGTTTTTGGTTAAGCATGTGAACCTACCCTGACTTTCCTTTCAGCATTTTGGCTTGCTGAGGCTTACAGTTCTACAAGAGAAGGGGCGTTGTGAAAGACAGGGGGGCAGCAGCTGAAGGAATGTAAAATGCTGCTCTTTCTCAAGTGAAATATAACAACTATTTTCACAGTGATAGACCTGGCTAATGCATTTTTCTCTATCCCTCTGTCTCCAGATTGTTACCAATATTTTGCCTTCACACACAGAGGCAAACAGTATGCCTGGAGGGTGCTTCCCCAGGGTGCAGCAAATTCCAAAGATATTTTCACCCGTACAATGAAAGAGCTGATGGATAAGTGGTCCCCCAAACACTCCACCACTTGTCTATTGCAATATGTTGATTATTTGCTTTTGTGTTGTGTGTCTGTTGACATATGCGCTCAGGAAACAGTCTCATTATTGTTGTATCTGTCCCATATTGGTTGCAAAGTATCCAAGAAAATATTACAACTTTGTAAGCCCACTGTTGTTTTCGTTGGTCATTTCCTCTCTGCTGGTGTATTGCACCTACTCCCTCCAGGCTTACTCTATCCAAGATCACCCAGTCCCACACAACCATCGCTCTCTCAGAGCCTTCCTGGGATTAGTGGGTTATTGTAGACCATGAAATAAAAATGCGTCCATATCAATGCAGCCCCTGTATGATTGCCTACAAACTGACCTCTTCCAACTCTTGCCTGACGCTCTAGATGCATTTTAAACCCACAAGCTGTCTATGATCTCAGCTCAGCACAGTCCATCCCTAGCCACATTAAGCCTTTCTACTTCTATTGTCATGAACAAGGTGGTCACGCTTCATGTGAGCTCACACAAGATCATGGTGGTTGTATGCGCCCCATCGGATATTACTCCACTATCCTCGATCCGATTGCACAAGGTGCCTCCTCTTGCCTCAGAGCTATCGCAGCAGCCGCCCTCCTCCTTGACAAAACTGCAGACATTATATTACAACATGATTTACTGCTTCATGTCCCACACGCAGTTGCCGAAGTCATGCACATTATTAAGACCAAGCACTTCACCACTTCCCATATCACCAAACTTGAACTTGCTTTACTAAGTCCCACCATCACTCTGAAAATATATACTATGCTCAACCCTGCTACCCTGATGCCTATGGTTGTAGCTGTCAGGTCCGTATTTCACACCGAATAACCACCTCTGTAAATTGAAAGCTGAAGGCATGCCTGGAGAGAAGTACACCACACAGAGATGTTTGGTACAGCTTCCCTCTCTGTCTGGAGGAAGACTGAAAAACTTTTTATTCAGAACAAAGAAACACAGAAAGAGACACATGCCTCCTCCCCAGAGATGTGGGAGTGCCCAAGCCCCCACCAGTTTCTCAGACTCACTCTTCTTGCATTCTAGGGGGCGGTGTCTTCCATAGGTGTGTCCGACATGAACAAAGAACTTGTTATATATATCAGTATATTACACAAAGAACTGAAATGTATATACATATGTGTGAGGATAATATTTTTCAAACAATATTCATAGTATTGATCCCTGACAGTCCCCCCTAAAAATATTATTACTCTATCCCTGAGTCTTGCCTAGCAACCTACCACTGACCACTCGAACCAGGCCGGTAGGAGTTTTGGATTTCTTCACCAGCTTGAGACGAGCTACTCCTTATGAGTAACCCCCCTTTGTACCTGGACTTCCAAGGTGTCGGAGTGGTCCTAACTTTCCCTATTCTCCTCTGGATACAGGATGGTTGTCTTGATATAATTTACAAATCGCTGCTGGTTGTAATATATATATAATTAATCCGGTCTACATTTTATTAATGGTAACAACTGTCGCACTGTCACTTACTGTCCTAATGAGACTTTTACCCCTGCAGATATAACAGGTCATGGGCAGCACAGTGACCTTCACCTCACGCCTCCACACAAAACTCCTCAGATTGTAATTTGCAGCACCGTGGCATATTTACACACATTATAATTATAAACCTCAAACATTATAAACAATAGGGCCTCAACTAATAATCATAATGCTATCACCCTCAGGTTTCGGGTCCCATCAGTTCATTGCCAGTCCTGTACACCATCGTCTTCTTCTTCTCCTGTCTTCTGCTCTTTACATACTGTCACCCTCAGGGTAACCCACACAATTGTGGAGTCAGACTACGTTGGTGTCCAGTGGGGGAGTTATTATTACCCCCTCCTAGCCACTTACTTATCAAAACACTTGATCCTGCTGACGGATTCACTCAGGTCTTTGGTCTTTACTTTGATCTTTGCTGATGTCATCAGGACTTGGTTTGGTCCTTCTCATCTGTCCGACACTGTCTCCTTTAGTTTACGTCATCAGGCTGTACATAGCACCTCATGCTGTGAGCCTGGGGTGAGATCCCACGTAGGCGGATTAGTGGAGTTGTATTGTGACTATCAAACCCTCCGCATCTGTACTCTTCCTCTGGCAAGTTACTTGTCTGGGCGGCCGCTTAGAATTGTGACACTGCCGTCAGTTCATGATAAACGCGTTGTAGTGGCTCAGGCTGCGCCTGCCGCATCTCAGTGATGGAGTTCATCGTGTTAAAAGTCTTTTAGTTCATATTTATTGCCACTTGCTGGGGACCCCCAACTCTTGTCAATTGTTAAAATAAATACTAATCTGGTGATAACATCATCCGCATACACTATAAACGTTGTTCTAAGTACATACAATAATGTCAGGCCCTTAAATGACATCAAACACCTTTATATAAGGAAAAACTTCTCTGTTACAATGGACAGGGCACCTAGAAGATGTGTAATTATTGGGTACATTTCATTTGCACTTGGTGATACCCTTTCAGCAGGATTTGTACCTTGATCTCAGCTGATTGCCTAGAACATCTCCACCTCACAGAAACATACACAGATTCCACATGTTTATCTGACAAGTGTCTTAAACCTATTTTTCTTACTCTAATCTGGTTCGTTCTACCTGGGAAGGCCTCTCAAGGTCGGTTCTCTTCGGGGGAGGCGGGTATGATAAGGTTGGCAGCGGTCTGCCAGGACTGTTCTGTAGGCAAATCAAACAGCTCTAACAGAATTTAGCAGCATCAGCTGTAAAACCTGGGGCATACCAATTAGATCTTACCAAATCGATCCTTGCAGTCTTGGGGCATATGTGAGGTCATACACCATCAATGCAAGTGCCATCAAGAGTTCCTTGGGTGTTACCGGTTCACCTTCCCTTATCCGTCCACATTCTGTTAGAATCTGGTTCTCACGCCTTCCGCTCCCAGTTGGACTCTTCCTGTGGAGAACAAGCTTTTTCATTGTATGAACATTAATTGATCTTAATCAAATAATTAATTTGAAGAAAAACATTAACAAATTGCATCTTTACATCAAACGTTCATATTGGTCAGTAACTAAAACTTACAAACTGATTCTTCTTCTTTTTATATATATCTATACATACACATATACACTGCACAGAATTCTCTGCTCTAAAATTTCCCTTTCACAACAAAAATAAAAATAAACAAATAAAAATGTTTTCGAATGGGAATATTCCACTTCTGTACCTTTTATCTGACGCATGACTCTAATAGTCCAATGCTAAGGCTGGTCCAGAACTTTACATAAAACTTAACCTCAGTATTTAATATTCCCACAACACTTCTTAAATACAATTATTAAACAAACTAACTTTGGAATAACATCTAGAGAACTGCTGACATCTTATCATTGTACAAACATCAGGTCAATACTTGGGATAACACTGTTCCCCCGTCACTTACACACAACATCTGCAGTGGGGAAGATACAGGCCGGGCTTTAGGCCCCCCTGAGAACAGGTCTACACACACGAGCACATTGTCATACACTTCTACCTCGGGTAGTTGTATGTTCTGCAGTCGCTGGGACTGTTAATCTGGCCGGGCTGCACTTTTCACAGGTACCTTTGCAGTTTTACCTATGTCACGCCGTGCGCACATCATGCTGGCTGCTACAAACCTAGTGGTGGCATTATTGTATCCAGGGACAAGCCAATTTACTGATACCTGGCTGCATATACGCTTGTTGTCAGGTCTGTCTTCTCTCGCTCTCTCAATTGGCTTACCCGATGATCCAATAAAGTTCCTACTACCAATGGGCCCATAATTGTGGGCGATGCCAAAAGCGTACCTAGAGTCCGTGTAAATGTCGGCCGTCTTACCTTTTGCCAGGTTACAAGCCTCAGCGAGCACCTCCAGCTCCGCTCCTTGAGATGAACAAGAAGGTGAGAGTGGTTTCTGGATGATTTACCTGGTGCCTCGTATCCTGTCTTGTACATAATGTATAATAAAATCTCTTTATTACAAATTTACATTAGAAACCCATGTCACATATAGATAGAACATCTCAAAGGGGTGGCGTCTTCATCCTCTAAAATAAAACCAAATGTTATACACTTCTCCACACTCATCTGATAATCCAGAATACTTTGAGAATCTCACTTTTATCAGGTTCTGCAAATACTTGATTAATACAAAGACAAATAAAAAAAATAAAAGAAATTCCTAAAAACTTTACATCAAATTAACAATGTCCAGACAATTTTTGTTTTGCCTTCTCCCACATCTAAATCTGTAAAGACCCATCTGCGAGTGACGTCACCTCTGCCTCCTGTGTAAATTTGCTGGAGGGGGATGGTCTCTTAAACAATACCTCATATTGGGTGGAGACTACAGCACAGCATACCCAGTGCCATATTTACTGTTCTGGAAAGATCTGGAACCATCTACACAGAAAAACCTCAAAATTTAGGTTACTCTCATACACATTTAATCTGGATTACTCATTGGGGTCTCTTACACATTTTTAGATCTCCTGAAACCAAATTAATTAATTCAAAACAAACCAAAATTGTACCTGATCAGTTCCTTCACCATTCCCCCCTTTGTGGACTCTGCGAAAGTAATGTAGCAGAGTTCAAAACTACATGTCAACATAACACTAGTTTAACCCCCTGTAATGTACAACAGCCTGAAACAAAAATGACTTTTTCCTGACAAATACATTTTATCTTTACAATGATATAACTCATGTGTGAAATCAAATACAAAACAATTGTAGTTAGGTATTCAATAATAACAGAAAATATTATATCTGATAACATTAATTACTGCAAACCAATAAACTGTATATAAAAATAGGGAACGGTGGGGGCACATACATTTTCAAAAACCCGTGTCTCACAGTATCTGTAGTTTAATACATCTGAATTATCAAAACACATGAAATCTGATCACATCATAACACATAAATATCGTAACTTTTATAAACAACAGCGCATGCGCAAAGAGAAGAAATTTATTTTGGTTTGTAGACATTACTGATATATATATATATCTACCAGTGCATATTGAAATCCCTTTGTCTCATCAGCCCTGCAGACTGCACCCAGTCAGCCCCCCCTCCTCCTCCCCTCAAACACAGCATACTACAGGGGGGTCACACACTAATTTCTCACAGCTTCTAGTCTCACAATCTTAACACTTTCAATGCCGGCAAAACAACATACGTATCTGCAATCATTCATCACACCATTGTATAGGAATTATCTACGTTCAAAACATCACATAATCTGTAACAGTACAATCTGTCGGCCACCATCTCTATATTATGATGACGTGTTGCTTCATCAGTGAACAGCGTCCTGTACACTAGCATGGAACCTAAAAATAGAAGACACTACAAATGATAAAATTAACAAGGCGATTATTTCATACTGATTTGGTTGGGCCGGGCGTGGCCACATCAGGGGTGGGTGGTGGGGGGCAGCCTCTCCCATTGGAAACACAGTGCGCAGCTGTGAGGGGGGGGGGTTTCCCACCAACAATGAGGACACACTAAACATGAGGTACGGAAGCCATTACCGGGCGTCGGCTGGTCCTGTTTTCTAATACATACAATACCTTTCTTATTCCTAACTTCCTCTTCTGCAAATCCCTCTAAAGCACTTTCCATCAACTTTCTACCTTCCAACTTCCCTTTGTTCTCCAGAATACCTTTTGCCCAATCTCCGGCTTGCAGCCGCCCTCCTCTATGGATTCCACACACTTCCATCAATTTCTTCATTTTACTCACATACTGCTTCCCTTCCCTTTGCTTCAATAAATCATACAAATAGGAATGTCCGGAAATGGACGATCCTGGAGATTTGAATATGGACCGTAAACCATCCATTCTAACCATCCATGTTATACATGTAATTTATATATCAATTTTTCAGTCTACAATGTATCCCTGTACATCTCACTGGAATATAACAATATTTATCTAGACTCTCCGGCCTCGCTGGAAATATTAAAATCCCAGTCGGTAACTCTCCGGTCTTGTTATATAATTTTTATTTAGACTCTCCGGCCTTGCTGGAAATATTAAAATCCCAGTCGATAACTCTCCGGTCTTGTTATATAATCTTTATTTAGACTCTCCAGCCTCGCTGGCAATATTAAAATCCCAGTCGATAACTCTCCGGTCTCTTATATAATCTTTTATTTAGACTCTAATTACCCAGAGGATGGTTAGTCGGGCGCGACTAAGGTCTCACAGTTTTTTTTTACCTCACAGCGGAAAATATCACCTCTGTCGCCTGAGATAATCCAGGAAATCAACAAAAGGGTTCTACAGATCGCCACAAGACTGCCCACTAACACAGATAAGACGAAGATTTATAAAATCAATTCGCTTACCGTGTTATTGCGGAGGTGATCAAATTCCTTCAGTGGGCAACTTTGAGTCCTCTGTTTCACCCTGTGATTGTCGATTGTCCGGATTTTGATATTTCCTCAAGTGAGGCCCCACGTTCGGGCGCCAAATGTCAGGTCCGTATTTCACACCGAATAACCACCTCTGTAAATTGAAAGCTGAAGGCATGCCTGGAGAGAAGTACACCACACAGAGATGTTTGGTACAGCTTCCCTCTCTGTCAGGAGGAAGACTGAAAAACTTTTTATTCAGAACAAAGAAACACAGAAAGAGACGGTGCCTCCTCCCCAGAGATGTGGGAGTGCCCAAGCCCCCACCAGTTTCTCAGACTCACTCTTCTTGCATTCCAGGGGGCGGTGTCTTCCATAGGTGTGTCCGACATGAACAAAGAACTTGTTATATATATCAGTATATTACACAAAGAACTGAAATGTATATACATATGTGTGAGGATAATATTTTTCAAACAATATACATAGTATTGATCCCTGACATAGCGAAAGGAGGGGCAGGGGGGGATTCCAATGTACAAACTTGCAAATGACAATGACTTGTTTAATATGGAACATGAAGATGATTATCACAGTTTAATGCAACTCAAGGCCCAAGGGTTATCAAGTGTCACTGATGTACCTTTGACTAACTATGATGTTCTGTATTTTGTAGACGGATCTAGGTACTGGAACGAGCAGACAGGACATTTCGCCACCGGGTATGCAGTAGTCTAGGAAGGTAAGACAGTGCTGCAAAAGTCACTGCCCTCCAGCAGCTCCGCCCAAGAGGCAGAACTAGCAGGTAAGTTGGGCACAGGTAAATGGGGGAACCACTATACAGACTCAAGGTATGCCTTTGGAGTCGTGCACGATATGGCGAGCAAGAGGCTTACTGACTTCAGCAGGCAAACAATCAAAAATGCTGATGCAGTACAACAACTACTTGAAGCTCTAGCATTACCCACAGAGGTATCCATAATCAAACGGCAAGAAAGTACAAGACTAGACACCCCTGAAGCAAAAGGGAATGCGTGGGCTGACCAAGCAGCAAAAACAGCTGCAACTCTCCTGGTGTTGGGCAGTCCAAGAAGTGGGCCCAGTCAGGGAGGAATTGCTGTGTGCCTTCCAGACACAAGCACTGGCCCCTGAGCATAAATTGTGGCAGGAGGTAGGAGCTGTTAGTGGCGAAGGAGAGCCATGGCGTGTAAAGGGTAAAATGTCCTTACCACATAGTCTTTTTCCAATGATGTGCGCCCTAGCGCATTCCCCAGTTCATAACTCAAAAGGAGCGATGAGTAGCACAGTGTTACAACACTGATTTGCTCCTGGATTCCAGAACGCAGCTGCTCGACATGTAGAGGGTTGCCTGACATGCGCCAGACACAACTCCGGTACATTGACAAAAGCACACAGTAAGCACACGCCTCGCCCTGATTACCCTTTCCAGCGACTGCAGGTGGGCTACATACAGCTACCCGAGGTAGGTGTATATGAATTTGTCCTCGCATGTACTGACTTATTTTCAAACTAGCCTGAGCCATGGCCAGTAACCAAAGCCACAGCTAAAAACACTGCTAAGAAAATGCTCAGTGAAGTAGTATGCCGATATGGGGTTCCTGAAGTAATTGAGAGTGACAGAGGAACCCACTTCACAGGAGTAGTACTAGAACATATACTTACTAGCCTAGACATCACACAGGAATTCCATACACCATATCACCCACAAAGTAGCGGTAAAGTAGAAAGACTAAAAGGAACCCTAAAGTTAAAAATACAGAAATCCATGGAGTCCTCAGGTTTGTCATGGACTGAATGCCTACCACTGGAATTGTGTTCTGTAAGAACTACTCCTAGGGAGCCATTGAAACTCAGCCCTGTAACGGCCACTGTCGCAGACTGCCACCTCCCATTACCTGCTGATGGCCGCAACCTCTTTCTCCCTTGAGACGCCAGCTCATCCAGCCGCTCTGCCCTGCAGTGACCACTAGGGTGTGCAGGCGCGCTCGTTCCCGGCCTTAAAGGGCCAGCTAGCGCACATGTAAATAATTTATTAATTATCCCCAGATCACTCTGTACTATAAAAAGGTCCCTGCCCTTTTACTCCTTGCCTCAGGGTTGTTGTGTACTCCCATGTTAGTCTTAGAAAATGGTCCCTTAGTCATATCCTGTTGCCAGTGTTCCCGTGCCCTGCTACCTGTATCCTGTATCCCGTGCTGTATTTGTTCCTGGGCCTCTTCTAGGCCATGTTTTGCCTTCTGTCACGCTTGCTGTCATACACCACATCTGGTGTCATCTGCCACGTCTGATATCATCCGCCACGTGTGACATCATCTACCTTCAAGTTCCATCTGTGCCTAAGCCTCTGCTACTGTCTGGACTATTACAGGTACTCTTGTGCTAGGACTTTGCAGGATTTCATAGATTGTTGTTTGGCCAGCTGCTACTCCGCTACGGCGGTGGGGCCTAGTGGGTCCACATACCCACGGATCTTGAAAAGCCCCTATGAAGTACTGTTTGGGTTAGTCCCAAAGACGGATTTGTACTTCCCACAACAGTTGCAACAACAGTTTGACGGACTAACAGCCTATGTTATCCAATTGCACCGGCATTTAACTGAATTGCATAAACAAGTGCATTCTATTCCCAGACCCTAATTCCTTAGAAGGTACCCATCAACTGCTGCCCGGTGATTGGGTAGTCCTGAAAAGACGGAAAAGGAAGGCTTTGGAGCCCAGATATACCGAACCCTACCAAGTACAATTGGTCACTACAACTTCAGTCAAGCTCGAAGGCAAAGACACCTGGATCCACGCCAGCCACTGCAAAAAGATTGTAAAACAGGAAGTCAATAATGACGCTATTTCTCCCACTCTTGATGATTTTGCCACTGGCGGGCACCCTCAATGACGTACTCAAGGACAATTGGGACAATAAGTTCATCAAATATCACCAGGTTTTGTATCATGCTCTGAGGGAGGAAAACAACCTGACTGATTGTTGGATTTGCACACACAGCCCTGCCAATGCCAAAAGCATGCCCTACCTCGCTATCCCTGGTACTTTAAATGAAATAAGGGAACTGTACAATAATACTGTAATTACCACCCTAACAGGGAAAAACAAGAATAAAAATGTACCATTGCCCATAGCTGCATGGATGGAAGAGCCTTGGGTGTTATTTAACAGGAGCGGCCCACCTCTCAAATTTACATGTGACGCCTTGGACTTCTGCTCAAATGGACCTAACCTGCTTCATAGCTTCTAATCCTGCAGCTTCATTCAGATTAGATCTAAAGGAGTAGCCTTCTCATTAATTAATTATACATGTTCAAAATGATGTCCAATCTGTGGGCAGCATGTTATAGATCAGGGGGAGCTGAGGAGATTGATATATATATATTTTTTTTAAAAGATTCAGTGTATCTTGTAATTTATTCATATAAACTCCTTATTCTGAGCTTAGGAATCCAGTGGGCGGTCCTTCTCAATGATTGACAGCTATCTCTATATGCAGAGTTATACAGGGAAGGATGTCAATCATTGATAGGACCGCCTACTAAGCCTTAAATGAGCAGTAATTGAAATTAATAAATTAAAAGATATAATGAATCTTTAGCTATAAAACTATATATCAATCTTCACAGTTCTTCCTGCTCTATAATAAGCTCCTCACAGATCAAGTTCAATGTGGCAGGTTCCCTTTAAGAGATGAGTATGGGTTCATTTTTTGTTTTTATGACATAAGTAGTTCCCAATTTTTAATTTTTTTGTAAGCTTGGATAATCCATTTTCAGTTGGTAATGTGACACATTCTAGTGACAGAAATTATAATAGTGACATCACTGCTCTCCACATATATGATGATATCATCCCTGACCAAATCTTTAACATATTTCACATTATAAGCCAAATCACTCGTGCAGATTAAGTTTGATAAAAGTCCTTGTACATAGAATGGAAATCATTCAATAGATATATATAAATATATAGAAGTAAGGAACTCCTGTCTTCTACCTTGACACCATTGTGACAGGTCTGTGGGAGGATGTCAGAAAAGAATGGGATACAACACGCAATTAACAGATATTAGTCAGTGCAGGGGAAATAAGTTCTGCTGCTGTTAACTATCATTCTGGAATGGAAAACTTAATGAATCTGACATTGGTTCAGAGGAATTAAGGACATTATTGCATGTTGTCACTATATATATATACAGTAACAGACATGAACGTGTCAATGTAAAAACATACATATACTGTAAATGGAAGCAATGGCAGGGCTGTAGAATGGATTTGGTTATTTAAGTCATACTATCTGTATTGTGTAACCATATACAGTATATAAACCAGGCACAAGCCCAGGGGCACTCCACTTATGGGGTATTGCACAAAGCTGGTGCGAAACACGCTTTGGGGTACTGGGCAGGGTGGAGCAGGAGTCCATTATTGCGTGTGGTGGGTAATTGTCATTCTCTTTTTGATATTTTTTGGCTCAATGGTGTGGCATTTAATCATTAATTGTGTTGGGCTTATATTGCTGATATCCTCTTTTTATGAGTTTTTGATTGTACATATTCCCCACTATATATTTGTTACTATATTAACTGATGTTAACATTTTGAACCCTGCAACCTGCACCTTAGGCGATGTTCACACCTGCATTGGGGCTTTCCGTTGTTCTGCTCCGTTAGAGGAACAGAACACGGGAAAACCGGAAGCAACATTTCCACTGCATCACAAACACCATCGGCGGCCAACTGAACCCATTGACTTTAATGGGTTCTGTCAGCTTCCTGTCGGGGGGGGGGGGGGGTGGGGGTGTCTGTGGTTTTACGGTAATCTCTGCCAGATCTACGATGGAGTTCCCTAACGGAGCCTCCAACACAGATGTGAACAGAGCCTTACATTTTTAGTGAGTGTTTTTTAATGTGTCTTTTTTTTCATCTGTGATGTTCTTCATTTTTTTTAACAACTTGGATATATTGTCTTTGTATATTGTTGCATTGGCAAATAGAAAGGATATTGTAGGCTTTCTTTATAGCTTTTCTTGGGTTTTCCTTTTTTTAATTTTTGAGGTTATCTGGCCTATTATTCTTAATAGGTTTATAATATTACAAAAGTATGTTTATGTTTTCCAAGAAATCAATTTCTAATTTGAGATATTTTTTGGTTACTACAATGTTTCTGACGATATTAGGCTGTTTTACTTTATCAATAAAAGTACAGAATGGCAGAACTGATGTTTTTTATGTATAAGTTATGCCATTTGGACCCCATGGGGTCTGCTAGAAAAGTACAGGTAAAGTTCAGCATTTTAGTAGTAAACAATATGCGTGTTGTCTCTATTTTATAATCAGCCCATTAAAGGGTTATTCCCATCTTATAAAATAATAGCATATGCCTAGGATATGCCATCACTTTATGATTAATGGGGGTCCAATCTCTGGGACACCCACCGACCCTGAGTATGAAGGGGACCGCAGTGCTGATTTAGCGATGCGTCTCCTCAGTTCTCCCAGCACAGCCCCCTTCTGCTCTGAATGACATCTTCTTATCTGCATCTGTCGCTCTTAAAGTGTAAGTAAACTTGTAAAAAAAATGTGACATGTCATAGTGACATGTCAGAGGTTTCGATAGGTGGGGGTCCGAACACTAAGACCCCCTGATCACTAAAGCAAAGTAGCAGCAGTGCTCAGGCTCAATAGAAAGTCTATGAGTCCATACACCGCTCGCTCGGTCTTCAGAAGAAAGCCAATCAGAAACTAAGCCTCATCAATCTCTCTCTCTCTCGCGCTTCTGCCACATCATTTTAGCGTTTGGTGGGGGTCTCATTGCTTGGACCCCCATACTGCTGATAGTAATATAGATATTACAGATATTTGTGTCTTTTTGTGACATTTTTGTAGGCTACAGCTTGACTTATGTAACGTGCCCCATGATCAGCATTGCCTTGATTTTTACGTTCAGTTTCAAGGCCGCCAACTGTTCCTAATTATACGATTTTAGAGCTATTTCCCTGGAACTGACTGGCAAAATTTATATTGACCAGCGACTTAAATGAGTTGTTCAGGATTAGAAAAAAAACAGCTGCTTTCTTCCAAAAACAGTGCCACACCTGTCCACAGGTTGTATGTTGTATTGCATCTCAGTCCTATTCACTTCAATGTATCTGAGCTGCAATACCAGAGAGAGGTGTGGCTCTGTTTCTGTAAGAAATCGGCCATATTTTTAAATTCAATTCTTATCTTAGTTTCTTGTTTCACAGGCTGTTATCTGAAAATGTATTGAACAAGTCTATTTAAAATGCAAGAAATCCTTTTATATTTACATTTAGTATTCGTGTCATCATTGGCAATGTAAGGTTCTCACAGAACTGTACTATGGATAACAGACTACCAGTATATACACAGACTACCAGTACATACACAGACTACCAGTACATACACAGACTACCAGTACATACACAGACTACCAGTATATACACAGACTACCAGTATATACACAGACTACGGCCTGATTTACACGAGCGTGTGCGTTTTGCGCGCGCAAAAAACGCTGCGTTTTGCGCACGCAAAAGGCATTTGACAGCATCGTGCGTCATCCGTGTATGATGCGCGACTGCGTGATATTCGCGCAGCCGCCATCATAGAGATGAGGCTAGTCGATGCCCGTCACTGTCCAAGGTGCTGAAAGAGCTAACTAATCGGCAGTAACTCTTTCAGCACCCTCGACAGGGAGTTCCGATCACAATATACACCAACCTGTGAATCAAAAAAAGACGTTCATACTTACCATGAACTTCCTGCTTCCTCCAGTCCGGTCTCCCGGCCGTTGCCTTGGTGACGCGTCCCTCTCTTGTCATCCGGCCCCACCTCCCAGGATGACGCGGCAGTCCATGAGACCGCTGCAGCTTGTGATTGGCTGCAGGCTGTGCTTGGCCTGTGATTGGCTGCAGCTGTCACTTGGACTGAATTGTCATCCCGGGAGGTCAGACTGGAGGAAGAAGCCAGGAGTTCTCGGTAAGTCAGAACTTCTGTTTTTTTTTACACGTTCATGTATATTGTGATCGGAAGTCACTGTCCATGGTGCTGAACCAGTTTAACTCTTTCAGCACCGTGGACAGTGACTGTCTCCTGCCGTCGCGTACCCGAACATTTTTTGCCGGGTTCGGTCAAAACGAGTGCGGCCGAACCCGGTGAAGTTCGGTGCGCTCATCTCTAATTTGACACTCCGTTTGGATGTTTGAAAACAGAAAAGCACGTGGTGCTTTTCTGTTTACATTCATCCTTTTGACAGCTCTTGCGCGAATCAAGTGCTTCCGTGCGGCATGCGTTGTTTTCACGCACCCATTGACTTCAATGGGTGCGTGTTGCGTGAAAAACGCACGATTATAGAACATGTCGTGAGTTTTACGCAACGCACTCACGCTGCGCAAAATTCACGCATCGTCTAAACTGCCCCATAGAGTAATATAGGTGCGTACGACACGCGTGAAAAGCACGCGCGTCGCACGCGCGTATATTACGCTCGTGTAAATGAGGCCTACCAGTGTATATACACAGACTACCAGTATATACACAGACTACCAGTGTATATACACAGGCTTTTTTCCGCTGCAAATGTTGGTGCAGATTTGGGGCAATTATGCAACGAATCTGCACCAACATTTGCATGTTTGACAGGTAATTCAGACATTGCAGAAATCACAGGGATTTGCCACAGATTTCAGTTTTTGCAATGCAAATGCTGAAATCCACAGTGAAATTCCGCTTCTTCTCCGCAACGTCATGAGCATGCTGCGGAGGGAAAATTCTGCACCGCAGCCTGATTTCCGCACAGTTATTTTCTGCAACGTCTGAACTAACTTTCCTAAAAATGTATAGAAACAAATGTAAAAAACGGCTGCTGTAGAATTCCACTGCGAACTGTCCACAGCGGAAATCAACAGCAATTCCGCCACGTTTGAACGTGCCCTAAGGGTAAGGTTGGGTTCACACGGCCTATTTTCAGACGTAATGGAGGCATTTTACGCCTCGAATTACGTCTGAAAGAACGGCTCCAATACGTCGGCAAACATCTGCCCATTACTTTCAATGGGCTTTACGATGTACTGTGCCGACGACCTGTCATTTTACGCGTCGCTGTCAAAAGACGTCGCGTAAAATTGCAGCCTCGACAAAAGATGTGCAGGACACTTCTTGGGACGTAATTGGAGCCAATGAAGAACAGCTCCAAATTATGTCCGTAAAAGACGCCCCGCAAAACGCCAGTACATGCAATTACTCCTGAAAACAGCTCCGTAATTTCAGACGTAATTGCAGTTATCGTGTGCACATACCCTAAGGGTATGTTCACACGCAGTGGTTTCAGACGTAATTCAGGCGTGTTACACCCCGAATTACGCCTGAAAAAACAGATCCATTATGCCTACAAACATCTGCCCACTGCTTGCAATGGGATTTATGGTGTTCTGTTCCCACGAGGCGTAATTTTACGCGTCGTTTTCAAAATAGGGCGCGTAAACAGACACCGTGTCAAAAGAAGTGCAGATAATTTCTTGAGACATTTTTTGGAGCCGTTTTTCATTGACTCCATTGAAAAACAGCTTAAAAAATGGCCGTAAAATATGCCGCGAAAAGCGCAAGTTGCTACAAAAAAAGTCTGAAAATCAGGAGCTGCTTTCTCTTGAAAACAGCTCCGTATTTTCAGACGTTTTTGAGTTTATGTGTGAACATACCCTAAGTTCACACATAGCGTAGATACTGCAGATTTTCTGCAACGGATTTCATTGTGTAAAATCCTCAGCGTAATACAGTAGCAGCGTAAAATATGAGCGGAAAAAAGCTCAGAAATTGACCTGCGGTGTGGTTTTTAATCTGCAGCATGTCAATTGTATTTGCGAAATCGCTGCTTTTGTGTTGTGGGTTTTCCCTATTGATACAGAATTTTATATAAGAGGGGACAGGCACATGGTCAAAAATACACAAGACAGAGATTTGTATATATTATATGAAGAGAAGTTTAACAACAGTGCCATCTGCTGGTAGCACACTGGAAGTGCAAGATAAAAGGGTAAAAAACACAATATTAGATTTCTTTTTAGAGTAATTAAATGAATCGCTGGAATGCAACATTAATAAATCATTAAACTCCTCAGAGTCTATATTACATTTTCCAATGTACAGAAAAAAAGCTTGGCAATTCCAAAGTGTTCCTGGCCCTGAGATCAGCCAGGGAACATAGGTATTTTGATCATTTCAATATACAGCAAGACTTTCTTAAACAGAAGATACTTATATACACTATATGAACAAAAGTATTGGGACACTTACACATTACACCTACAGGAGCTTTAGTCACATCCCATTTTAATTCCATAGAAATGCAGCTAAAACAGCTTCCACTCTTCTGGCTCTCTACAAGATTTTGGAGTGTATTTGTGAGGACAGATAGTGGTGTTGGAGGAGAAGGCCTGGCCTAATTTGGAGCTCTGCTCCAGTAACCCAGCATGGCCGCTATACAGTGACTGGAGCCTTCTGCTTCCGGCACCTATCACTGTATAGCTTTCGGCTGCCGGAAAAGCTGATAGGGACAGGATACGGGTGTCGGTCCCCCACCGATCATATACTGATGACCTATCCTTTGGATAGGTCATCAGTATGAAAAACATCCCCCCACCTGGACATCTCCTTTAAGATGAAAAACGACCCCATAGCATTATCCTCCTCCACCAAACTTTACAGTTGGCACAATGCAGTCGTGCAGGTAACGTTCTCCTGGCATTCACCAAACCCAGACTCATCCATCAGACTGCCAGATAGAGAAGTTTGATTCATCACTCCACAGAAGACGTTTCAACTGCTCCAGAGTCCAGTGGCGGCTTTACACCACTCCATCCGACGCTTGGCATTGTACTTGGTGATGTATGGCTGGCATGTTGCTGCTCGGCTATAGCAACCCATGTCATGAAGCTCCCGGGGCACAGTTTTTGTGCGGATGTTAATGACCAAAGAGGTTTGGAGCTCTGTAGTTATTGAGTCAGCAGAGCGTTGGCGACTTTTTTGCTCTATGCACCTCGGTTATTCCGCTCTGTAACTTTACGTGGTCTGCACTTCATAGCTGAGTTGCTGTGGTTCCTTAACACTTCCACTTTAAAATAATACCGATTTATATACAGTTGATGGTGGAATATCTAGTGGTGGAATATCTAGGGGGTAATAAATTTCATAAAATGACTTGTATAATGGTGACGTCCTATTACAGGACCACAATGGAATTCAGTGAGCTCTTTAGAATGACCCATGGTTTCACTTTGTTAAAGGCACACTACATGACTAGGTGCTGGATTTTATAAACTTGTGGCAGTGAAAGACCTGAATTCAATGATTTAAGAGGTATGTCCCAATACATTTGTCCTTAATAGTGTAGCTTAGTTCTGTCCCATATCAAAGAAAAAAAGTGGTTAATCCTCATGTAAGGATTTAGGATGTGCATTATTTTCTAGTTTTATGCTGTAATGTTTTAAAAGATATTTTGGGGAAATCAATTTTTTTATTATTTTGTTTTTCCAAAAAAGGCTTTTTTCAGGGATAGGAAAATAGGACTGGGTTATAAGGAGGGTAAAAGGGGCATTTTCCCAGGACCCTCCACCATTCAGTTGTTCCAGCCCTCTGTAATAGAAAATGTAAAGCGTACTTCCAAGAATATTAACATTTTAATATATGGCAGAACAGGTCATGGAAGAGGAAGAAATCCGGTAGATGAGCATGCATTTTTATTGCTATAAGGAGAGGGTGACAAGCAGCTGCAAGGCCCACCTGGAAACGCTTATCACAAGAAAGGATCAGGTATGTTAAAATCCCACAACCTGAACTTTGTTTCCTTCAGAAGTAGACACAAAGGGACAGTGGGATTCTTTCATATACATCAGATTGTCGGCAGCTTCTATAGACCAGTGGTTCCCAACCGGGGTACCACAAGAACCCTCCAGGGGTGCCGCGACACTCGTCTGAACCACTGTGGCCATGAATTTTCTCCTCCTCTTCACAGCGCGAAGGAGACTGTGTGCATGTGTAACCAACTAAACCAAGTGTAGAGTAGAAGTATAAATAATATTACCAACACCAAATTTCTTTAGAAAGTGGGGTTGACCCGGGGGTTGGCCACAGCTTTATTTTGAAAATACTTAGATTAATTTTAATATAAAATAACTTTATCTATAAATATCATTATCCAAAAACCCAATGACCTAAACCAGAGGTCAACAAAACCTGCATGTCAGCCTATCCCTAAGGGCACGTAGGTAATAAACTAACCTCCCACCATAAGGTGACCGTGTAAACCCCTCAAAGTACACGGTTCACCGACCCCCAATAAATACAAGGTCTGCTCAACCCCATCCTGCAGTCCTGACAAAAAGATATCTAGGCCGATGTCCGTAAGGTGCACCCCATCCGATAAGAACAAGCACATGTTGTCCCCCTCCAGCTGTCTGTGACGGATCACCACCCCTCCTCGGGCCCTCACAAACCTGGACACCCTGGTGTTCAATAAATTTCTGCCCCTCTCGATGGCATTAACATCTCTAGCCCCTTGCCACACCAATCTCGGTACAATTTCTCAGCACACCAACACCATATGGGGAAAAAAGGAAGAAAATCTCTCAAGCTCTGAATGCATCAATGATATTAGCTCACCAAACCTGATCGAGCACAGGTCATTTCCACCCAGATGCACCACCAACACAGTTGGCCCTGGCCGAAGCCGACTCAACTCCACCACTTCGGACAGTGCCTGCAACCAGCGCAGACCCCGGAGACCTCTCCAATGAACCTCAGCATCCAGAAACCCTAAGGCCCATCCTCCTGACTGAATAGCCGCTCGGCGTTTCGCCCAGTACACATAAGAGTGACCGATGATCCACACAGCAGGACGACAACCTAAAATAGCAAAATGAAATTAGTGCAAAATAAGATCAGGACGAACATACCCTGCAAAACACTCAGAATGCCATCGCCCTATCCGGCGTACCTCAACGTCCGGTAACCCCAACACGCTAGCCATAACAGCACCTATACGAAAAGAGTGAGTACCGGTCTAGACACGGGAGCATCTCGCACACGCGCACCGGTGTCTTCTCCCTTACCAATACCCCCGGGGCAAGGGGGCACCCAGCTGCCGTGAGCATCTAACAGCAGAATAGGTACCCACACAATTGGAGCACTCGTGTTTAAACTTACAAGTCCCATAGAACCGCCAGGGGCCTTCGTTAAAGAGCCAGCGAGATCCGGACTTGCGCACAGCCCCGACGCCGCCCCTTGAACCCGATCCCGCGGGGGACGAGGAAGGGGGGAGCGGCTGGCTGAAAGGGCCGCTGAGACATCATGAGTCGCAACCAAGCATCAGTTGCTTTGGTATCCCAACCAACATCAGGCCTCTGAGCCAGCCGCCTCCGAAACTCCTCTTCATACTTCCACCATGCAGAGCCACTGTGCGACTTATAAGCGCTAAAAATGGAATCTAAATAAATAAACAACTGGCCAGAACACTCAGGCCGCTTGAAACAATAAACGCTGCCTAAAACCGCAAAGGCTACAAGACAATTATTACAGGTCCTAGCAACCTTGGGTTTACTCAACGTGCCCCTTTCAAAGTCACGTTCCTTGTCAACCGTGGAGGAATCGACTAATACAAGAGACCATATAACCATATAATCACTTTTGTACATTTTTTCACAAGCATCATCAGATAAATGAGAACCCAAAGGGGAAATACTACAGAAATAAGTGTCTCTGAAAGCTGGCATTGCAGGCGTCGACATGGGCATAGAAGCCTCAACCGTTGCTTTTGCCACCACGGAATGCACCGAACGTTCCACATGGGAAGGAACAGCGCCAACTAACAGAGAACGCACAGCAGCGAGCACTTTAACATCAGACAAATTACATACATCCCATGCCCTAAGGCAATCTGACTCACCCAGTCCAGGAGTAGACGCTGGCACAGCTTCGGAGGTCGGCACCGCTGCAGGCGCAGCAACCTGAAATAGAGGGGGTACCACCGACGCTGCCACCCAGGACCCGCCAGACGACAGATGGCTAGAACGGCAACCACTTATCTCAATACCGCGACCATCGCCAGCAGCATGCAAACTCCCTCTAGAGCGCTCTGAGGAGTAGTATTCGGAGGGCGACCTACGTGACCTATGAGAATGTCTCCCAATGGAGCACCTAGACCGATGGCACCGAGAGGCCCTATGACTGCGAGAGCGAGATCTGGACTTCCTACAAGTCACAAAAAAGCCCGATGATCTTGACCTAGCTGACCTAATGGAAGGCACTGTTCCCTGAGTCACTAGAGGGGTGGGGGCGGGCCTTGCCACACTAACAGCTTCAGCGGTCATGGCCGCTGATCCCACCCTATGTCTAAAGGGGCCCCTGCGGAAGAACAGTTCTGAACCATCCTGGGACCTCTCATCCTTGGGAGGGGAGAGATCATGCCACTGCCCCGTCTGGTGCTCCCTCTCTCTGCAAGGACCCAACGCTGAGGCGGCATCCCCCGACTGCCCTGTGGCTAAGAGCAGGGAGGCGGTGCCGGATGGCGTGACAGCCGCAGCATCTGAGACCTAGGACAAGGCCCGGAGTACTGAACTCCAGCCTACAGATGGGCGGGGCCTAACACCCCATAACCCGAAGGGAGCACGTGCACAGGGAGAAGGGGGAACTACCTCGCTGTCAGCATCCGCCAAAACCATCGCCTCCTGGACCAACTGCGCTGAGGGAGACCCCAGACGTCGGTAAGTTGAAGCTGTGCCAGACCCGGTGACCACAAACCGCCGACTACCTGCATCAGAGGGTGACAGGCGGACAGGCGGGCGGGTGGATCTTGCGGAGCACCGTCTTGGCGCAATAGCAGGGGGGCGGCTCAGCTGACTCCATGAGCAGGGACGGAAGCCGGGCACTCCCCTCTGCAGCAATTGCACTGCTGAACGCACTAACTAGCTCCTACCGGTCCATCACTGAAAGTTTCACGGCCAAAAGAGGAAGTGCAGGGGGAGTAATGAGCTTCATAATCAAGCCCGGGAACATAGAGAGAAAGGAAGGGTAAGAGGGGGATCGGCCCTGCACTTCTACCTACAGAAACTAAAATAACCACTACCTTGCAACAGTCCCAGGCCCAGCGGCTAGAACGCCTGTGAGCCTATGAGATTTTTTGCAGCCAACTTGTAGATAGCAACCCCTCCTCTGTAGATGGCACCCCCATCCTCCCCTTGCTTTACATGGATGGGGAGGGGAATCCCCCTGTGGTTAGGCCTTATGCACACGGCTGTGCCCGTAATCACGATCCACGATTGCAGGCACGGCCGGCCGCCGACGGGCCACGGGCCGCATCTTCGGGCCGTGCTCCCATACAAAGTATGGGAGCACGGCCCGTAAAAAGCGAAAAATAGGACATGCTCCATAATTCCCGGCACGGTTCTACGGCACTGACACCTATCCGTAGCGATACGAAAAGGTGTCCGCGGCCAATAGAACCACTCAGGTCTGTAATTGCAGACCGTATTAAGGTCCGCAATTACGGAGAATTTTTACGGTCATGTGCATGGGGCCTTAGGGCTTATTCAGATTAACATGTTAATCGTCCGTGTGAGGGACGGTTTTTTTACCGGCTGTCACACGGCTGCATGTATTTTTATGGGGCTATTCACACAGTCATTGCTTTAACGGACCGTGTGAAGGGCCTGTAAAAAAATAGGACATGTCCTATTTTTGTCCATTTTCATGGATCCCCCAATAGACTCAAGTCTATGAGGGATCTGTGAAAACGGGTCCTGTACGGGTGCAAATCGGCCTTGAAAAACGGCCGTTATTCACGGCTGATTTCACACGCGTTCATCTGAATATAGCCTTATATTGTAATTTGTAGTGAATTTTCTGTGCGAAATCCGCACCAAAAAATAGGAGAAGTGGCCTTATTCAGACGTCCATGTTCGGTCTGTGATATACGGACCGTGTATCAGCCATATTTCCCAGAACGACCACAGTTCAGGGAGCCGGGTTTCTAGCATCACAGTTATCTATAATCATAGGAGTCCCTCCCTTCCCATGGGAATACAGTCCCCAGTCCCGTACTGAAAACATCATTACAGTATGGGGCAGTATACCCGTGGACTTCCTCTTCTGTAAGTCCTCTCAGGGCCCCAGCGTTAGTTACTTCAGAGTAAGGAACGGACCCTATTACATTGCAGGGTCCGTTCCTTTCGCAAAGTAACTAATGCTGGGGCCCTCATTCAAATGCGTAAAGCAGCTGAGAAGTGGGCGAGCCCCTATTATTTCATCATTGTGACCGGGCCCCTGACGGCAGTACCAGTAGTACTGCTCTGATGGTGGCCCTCTGTCCATATAAGGACAGAGATGTCAGGGGCTTCTCTTGGAGTGGAATTCCCGGTCACCGCGCCAGCAACCACTTCAGGGGTTGCCCCTGATGTAACTGTCCATATATGAACAAAGACATCAAGCGCTCCGTCCAGGAGCGTAATCCCCGGCCACAGGGGGATTCCACTCCTTCCGGGAGCTACAGTGGCGCTTTGTATAGGAAGGGGGGGATGGGGGAGTGCCATCTACAGAGGTGGGGTGTGCTATCTACTATGGGGCTGTGTGGCACTACCCACAAGGGGGTGTGTGGCAATACTTTCAAAGGGGCTGTGTGGCACTACTTACAAGGGGCTGTGTGGCACTACCTACAAGGGGGCTGTGTGTCACTACCTACAAGGGGGCTTTGTGGCACTACCTCCAAGGGGCTTTCTGGCACTATCTACAGGGTGCTGTGTGGCACTACCTAAAAGGGCGTTGTTTGGTACTACCCACAATGGGTCTGGGTGGCACTACCTACAGGGGGCTGTGTGACATTATCTGCAGGGGGCAATCTGTGAGTGGCGGGCTGATGGTCATTTTACTGTGAGTGAGGGGCTGATGGTCATTTTATTGTGAGCGGGGGGCTGATGGTCATTTTACTGTGAGTGGGCGCTGATGGTCATTTTACTGTGAGTAGTGGGTTGATGGTCAATTTACTGATGGTCTTCAAGTGGTTTCCACCTCTGACCTCCAATTGAAATTAATAGGAGGCAGAAAAAACCTGCGGCGCTCGTTTGGAGTGCTCTTTTGCCTGCGTCTTTTGCATTAGCCACAATGGCTTAAAAAATGCAGGCAAAAAAATGCAAAAATAAAAAAAAAGTCAAAGAACGCTGTCAAGTCAAAATCTGCCTCAAAATTCTGGATTTTTTTCTGCCTTACAAAAAACACTGTGTGAACATACCCTAAGAGTGTAGTGCTTGTTTTTAGCCATTTTCTGTCTTTCTCTAAACAATTTTTGGTAGGGGTGCCCTTAGGAAATATTTTTTTTTCATGGGGTGCCTCGAGTCTGTAAAGGTTGGGAAACTCTGCTATAGACAGCGGATTCTGTTAAGAATTCTCTAATGAGTATGGCCAGCGTAAGTTATCCACGTATTATATGACTGAGGAGTGGATCCCCTTCCTTCACCCCTCCAGCTAACCTTGATCCAGTCCTGGAAAAGGGATCCGGAAAGCTTCTTCTATGGAATATTACCAGCCGATAAAGCTACAAGATATAATAAGAAAACTCCAGGCTCGAATGTATAAATTCAAGCAGCTCCTTCCATTGCACGCCTAAGTGACAAGCGCTGTGACGCTCCATACCAAGTGGAGCAGAGTGTCAGCTTCAATTTGACATTTATAACATGTATCCGACGACATGTGTACTATATATTGTTGTTTTCGGGAAGTAATGCACTGAATACCAACATCTCATCCAGAGAAGCTTAGCGTAAAGCTGATGACAGATTCCGAATAATTACCTACCGCTTCCCAGTTCAGATTCTTTCTATTTTTGCGATTCTAAATCTACTACTGTATTCTGGTTGACAAAAAATTACTTTATACTATTCACAGTAATGCATATAAATCCATAGTTACCAACACAAGGATAGACTATACCAATAAGGGTATGTTCACACGCTAAACTAAAAACGGCTGTAAAATATGGAGCTGTTTTCAAGGGAAAACAGCCTCTGATTTTCAGACGTTTTTTAAGCATCAAGTGTATTTTTATCTGCTTTTTGCGGCCGTTTTTGGAGCTGTTTTTCTATTGACCCCATGAAAAACGGCTCCAAAAATGGCTCAAGAAGTGACATGCACTTCCTTTTACGGGGCGTATTTTTACGGGGCATTTTTTCAAATGGACGCGTAAAAAAAGGCCGCCATCATAATGAAATGCAGTTTCTCCCATTGAAAGCAATGGGCAGATGTTTGGAGGCGTTCAGCTTCCTTATTTTCAGTTGTTTTTCGTGGCGTTTACGGCCTGAAAAGCAGCTAAAAAAACACTGCGTGTGAGCATACCCTAGCACCTTCTAGCACAACAATAGGTGCAGGACTCACATATAAAGTGTTCATTAGGTCTAGTGTAGGACTGGGATATCTTGGTCCCATTAGAGGTCTATACAGAACATGTACACGTCCACTTTAAATTGCATTGCAAATTTTGTTGTAATCATTGCGCATAAAGGACATATCGCCAATAAGGTCTAATTTGTGGTATAATCCATGAAAAATAGACAACTAATGACTAGTGATTGGCTCCAAAGTCAGCACTAAATGGAGTTGTGTCAGGGGCATGGAAGGTTCCTTTTATTACCGTAGATCATGTGAAACTAAAATTGCATGGATAATGGTCACTGAAAAACTCTCAAGTATTCTTCAGGATAGGACTGAACTGTTTGAGAAGCTTTGGTCTCCCTGGATAACTTACTCTGAAGACATAAGAGTTATCTCTGCTCCACCTTGATTGTTTGGTGGACGCGACATTGCTTGTGTTCTTCCTGAGTTGGCACTCGGGATGGCAGAGGGATTGGAGACAATTCTTCTCTTCGCCCCACCCCCCTCTTTTTTTTGGACTCTCTTGTTTGTTTCTTTTCCCTAATTCTTTCTTAAAGTTTCATGATTATGGTTTTTGAAACCACCTAGTGGTCTTTTTGTCTCTTGTGTGGGTGCAAACCCCGTTATGCTGATGTCCAATACCTTCGCTTCATATTGTAGGAATTGTAGACACTGAACCAAATAGGGAAAGTGTTAGAGACTGTAAGGGTTAAGGTTGAAAGGAGTTAACTTATACAAAAAATGCCTAGGATGATGATTGGTGTTCAATGTTTAAGAGGGGCGTGGTAAAGGGGATAAAAGCAAAAGGTCTTGGGCAGAAAGCCCTCTTACCTTCAGCTCCAGCGTGAAGTACCCACTTCAGTTGGGTTGGAAGAACTTGAGCCTTACCCATCTCGTTTCGGATTCCATTTTCTCCTGGTGGCTGAGGATCTCTTGCGACAGGTTGCACAGCGGGTGCTTCGAAAGGGACTGCCTGGTTGGAATCCATGTTGGCAAGAAGAGAGGGTGATATGACTGTGCCGGTCCTGGAACAGCCTGCAGCGGCTACCTGAGGTAGGCAGCAGGGTGTTACTCGCCGTCCCACCCGCTTCAGCCCCTGCCCAGTTACTCCACGAAGTGGCGCCATGGGAACTGATCCTCGCTGATTTGCTGCGATTCGCACAGGCTGTATGCCTGTTTCATCTGGTGCGTCGTCGGTGGATGTGGTGCCTCCCTCCCCCTCACTCTCCATCACTCTGGAATCTCTCCTCACAGTGCTCGGAGGGTTGCAGTTAAGCCGGCGACACAACGCTCCTCCGCAGGCAGCTGCAGAACAGGACCTCGCGCACAGCGTGCCTGGAACCGGAAGGAGTGAGATAGGTGCAGGCGACATGGCAGCCATGGTGGCCTATCACGAGGCCTGCGCTCGGGAGTTGGGCCTTGCTGAGACCTCATGGGAGGCACCGCCGATTATGTCACTACGTAGCGCCACCACCTCTTCCCTGCAGGATGAGGGGAGAGCGAGTGCGGAGGCTATACCTCATAGGAGACGTCATCATCAGACTAGGAGGCAGGATGGCTGCTTGACCGGGACGGACAGGGGTTCTGATCAGGTGATGCGTGCGGTGAGTAGTATTCAGCCTGGTTCGGTCGCTGGAGCTTCCGCTGCACCACGTGCTACATATCCTTTGGTGAATAGGCCCTCATGCTCCTTCCCACAGGGGTTGACACAGAGAGACGCTGGCTCTCAAGTTCGCAGTTCCAGGAGATTAGTTGTGCTTGCTACCCTTCTTCTGCCCTGTCCTTTTTTTCTCATTCAGGTCCGGTGAAGGAACCTTCCAGAAGAGGGAGGAAACATCATTTCGGAAAGCATCACCACGGTGACCATCGCAGACGTCACAGGTCTGGTAGAAGCGGGGCGCATGAATGGCGATCTTCATCCTTTTCGTCCAGAGATGTACACACCTCCTCTTCATTCTCTTCCTCACCTGGTTCGCCGCGGTATTCCTCCAGGAAGTCATTGCGGAGGCAGAGTAGCAGTCGACGCCAGGAGGTTTTCTGTTTCTCCGCAGAGCCTGACCAACCGTCCCAGGTTGTTCCTCCTGCCAGCTCGGTTAGTGGGGTTCAGGCCAGGGCACCGGTGCACCCTTCAGCAGAAGAAATAGCCTCTGGAGTCGCAGGGACGTCTGGGCTTGGTGAGTCTGCATGCGATGACAAATGGCTTAATAAAAATGGGTTATCTGGTAATGATTTGGTTTCAGTGTTGAAAGCCGTGGTGGCTGGTTTGAGTACAGATGAGGATGCGGCTGTTCCCTCTCTTCCTCCAGAGAGGCTAATTTATCACGTTTAACATTGCTTGATTCTTTGTTTTGTGGGGTTGCTCCTCTCTGGACTCATTTGTCAACAGGGACTAGAGAAAAAATTTGGAAAAATGAATTTGTAGATATTTGGTCTTTTGGTTTCTGTTGATCAAGTGACGATCGATAAGGAGCGAGTTTTTAAAAAAGGTTCAGACATGAAAGTAAAAGTTGCGAAGACTTGTGGTAACTCGCTCCAGGGTAATTCTACCTTGGCCCATGTTATCTGCCAGCGCTACCATGAAAAGGGGGTGGAATTATTATTGTATTTTGACACGATATTCAGCGCCCACAGGCTGCTGGCATTACTACGAAGAATTTCGTCGTCGATTGGCTTTGGCGCCGGACATAGGTTGGGCGTCAAAGGCAACCGATGAATGGTTGCAGCTTATTTTAGCACAGAGTAGTAGACAGTCTCGCCCCTTTCCAAGTGCAGCCGCGGCTCTAGGACCCTGTTGGCTCTACAACGAGGGTCATTCTCGGTTCTTTGCCACATGCAAGCTCCGGCATCAGTGCTCCATCTGCGGCGGTGCTCATTCGGCGGTTTGATGTTTGCGGAGAGGCAAGCAGCCTGCCAAGGCACCTCCTTCTGGCGTAGTGGAGAATGCCGGTGAGTGTCCTCGAGATGGAGCCGTGGCTAGATCGCTACCAGAGGACGCGGGAGTCCGAGGTGCTCACTAGCATTTTTTTCCACGGTTTTGTTATTCCTTTTGAATACTCATTAACCTTGTTATTGTCTGACAATTTGAAGTCCCTCAATGAGAATGTTGATGCAGCGCGTGAAAAGCTGGCTAAGGAAGTAGAATTGGGTAAAATGGCTGGCCCATTCCGTGAACCACTGTATCCCAAACTGAGGGTCTCTCCCCTTGGCCAGGTTCCTAAAATGAGCGAGGGAAATTTAAACTTATTCACCATCTTTCCTTCCCTCGCAGTGGATTGGTCCCTTGTTAGGTTGTAGTCTGGAAGGTTTTTTCTACATTGACATCTGCCTCCCCATGGGCTGTTCAATATCTTGCAGCTATTTTGAAATGTTTGGTTCTTTTTTGGAATGGGTAGTTCACTTTGAATCTGGGTTTTCTTCCCTCATTCATTATTTGGATGATTTTTTTTTGTTGGTCCTTAGGACTCTGGGTTGTGGAGTTATTTGTTGCAGGTGTTTCGCAAAATGATGGATTGTTTTGGCGGCCCAATTTCTGAAGAGAAGACAGAAGGTCCAGTGACTGTTTTGTCATTTGTAGATATAGAGATTGACACTGTACAGATGGTTTTTCGGTTTGCCCGATGATAAATTGGCCAGTTCGGTGTCCCCAAATCGTACGGTCTAGAAAAGTGACTTTGAAACAGCTTCAGATTAGATTTAATGGTTTTTGCTTGTCGCATCTTTCCCATGGCTCGTGTTTTTTCTCTGCGTTTATCTTTGGCGACTAGGGGAGTGCAGAGACCAGAACATTTCATTAGAGTAACGTCCAGCATGCAGAAGGATTTGATTGTTTGGCAGTCGTTTCTGTGCTCTTTCAATGGGCAGGCGGGCATAAACACATTATTTTCTGGACTGATTATATGGCTGTTGTTTATGCGGTGAATGGCTTGTCGTCCAGTTCTTTACCTGTCCTACCATTGTTACGTTATTTAGTTTTGAAGTGTTTACAGCTGAATATATGGTTTCGTGCTAAACATGTCCCGGATGTTTGTAATGAGATGGCTGATGCTGTGTCTCGTTCGCAGATGTCATTTTTCCGGGAGTTGCACCCCAAAGCTTTGTCAGAAGGGGAGCTCCACCTCCTCACTTGTGGGCCCTGGTTGAGGTGAAATTGTGAGTCTGTTGATGGGATCTGTTGAGCCAGCGACTTGGAGGAGTCATTGTAGAGCATGGGACTTGTGGTTGGAGACGGCTGATGGTAACTTTCCAGCAGATGATCGTTTGCACCTCGAATTCACACTGGATTTTTTGGTAAAGTTGCGTCAGGAACGTTGCAGTTCTGCCGCGGCTGGGAAACATTTGGCCGGTGTGGCTTATATGTTTAAATTGTGTGGGGGGGGGGGGGGTCAGGGATATCACTAAGGAATTTGTAGAGCGCCAGGCTCATAAGGGCTGGAAGAAGGAGGTCCTTTCCCGTGACACGGTTTCTTTTGCGTTACTGGGTAGAATTTTGTCTATATTAAACTGTTTGTCGTGATGAGTATGAATGTTGTTTGTTCAGATTTTTCTTTGGCTTTCTATGCAGCGCTGCGTGTCAGTGAATTGGTTGCACCCAGGAAGTCAAGTCGACCCACAAGGTCGGATGTGGTGGTTCTTGGGGATTCTCTTCGGGTTTGTGTTCACAAGTCAAAAACTGATCATGCTGCGAGGGGTTCTTGGTTGTCTGTTGGGAGAGTGGGTGGCCCGTATTGCTCTGTTGTAGTGGTCAGTTTTATTTCAGTACTGATTAATGGTTCACAATTTTTATTAGACAAGAATGGATCCCCTCGTACGCGTTTCCAAGTTTGAGATACCTTGATTTACCTGCTTGTGATTTTGGGACCCATTATTTTCGCATTGGCGCTGCCACTGAGGCGGATGCTTTGGGTTTGGATTCGAGCCCTATTATGCGCCTGGGTAGATGGAGCTCATGTTGTTACAAATCATATGATAGGCCTGATTTGGTTTGTTTTTGATATGTGTTCTCTCTTTTTCCTAATTCCTTTTTGCCTCCATCTTTCATCCCCAACTTCCGCCCTCCCTTTTTTTCTGTTTTTCTCCTTTCGCTCTCACGTTTTTGTGTGTTTGTTTCTTTTATTTTGATAAGTTACACTGTTTTATTTTCTCGTTAGGGTCCGGCCGCCTCCAGATATGAATCATGGGGCACTCCTATGTGCATTGGGCGGCTGTTCGTGCGGTACGGAGAGCTCTGGTCCAGATCTGGGCCTGTCTCAGGCAGACGTACACTGGAGAGGTGTCCGGGGATTACGGTGGGTTCAGTTGCTGCCGGAAATTGCTTCGGTTAGCAGGGACACAGATTCGCCTGTAGTTCTAAGGGTATGTGCACACACACTAATTACGTCCGTAATTGACGGACGTATTTCGGCCGCAAGTACCGGACCGAACTCAGTGCAGGGAGCCGGGCTCCTAGCATCATAGTTATGTACGACGCTAGGAGTCCCTGCCTCTCTGCAGGACAACTGTCCCGTACTGTAATCATGTTTTCAGTACAGGACAGTAGTTCCATGGAGAGGCAGGGACTCCTAGCGTCGTACATAACAATGATGCTAGGAGCCCGGCTCCCTGCACTGAGTTCGGTCCGGTACTTGCGGCCGAAATACGTCCGTCAATTACGGACGTAATTAGTGTGTGTGCACATACCCTAATTGTTCACACGGGGTAATGATATTGGCCAAGTAAAGTTGGCCGAACTGTTGTCGCTAATACGCACTGACTTGGCGCGCTTCTTGAGCTTTTGTCCCGTTGCGTATTAGTCTGGTCAGAGATTGTTGCTCAGAGAGTTTGGCGGGGTGCCAGGGACATGTCGGCTTTAGAGAGGGTTTGCAGGTTGCTCAATGTACGAGTGTGACGCTTTGTTCACTCCATAGGTGGAGTGGCACTTCGGCACCATTCGTTGGAGGGTGACAGTGCTGATTTACTTGCGCCTGACGGCATACATTTGAATGATATCGGGCTCAATATATTTTTATTGAACTTATTGGATGGTGCTGAGCGGGGACTGGCTTTGCTTAGTGGGGGTGGTCGGGGGACCGAGTAGGTTTTCCCAGTTGCCCTCCTTGGTGGTTATTTACGGCTATGAAGGCAGAGTTAGAACCATACATGCCTGCTGGATAACAGGGTTCATTGGTATAACAAGAATAGGAGGACAAAAGGAGATAATAAAGTCTTCATGCCGACGTTTTGAGTGATACTATATGTAAATAATAAAGCTGTAGCCACTTCCACTTTTTCCACAAAAAAGGTGTCTGAGCATTATTGTAATTATAAATAATGGTTTAAGATCCTGGGCAAATTTAAGGTCGGTGAAATATCCTTGCATTCTCTGTTGACTCTGCAGACCTTGCTGATCTTTTATCGAATGTTTTTAATGTTATGTGAAAAAAAAAATTCACGTATTACCTTAATAAAAATGATTGAAACATAAATGCTGGATCTTTGTGGCCCTGTTCTAGTAGGGGGCCCATTTTTTTTTCAACCCCAGGACCCACTGGAGGATACTCTAGTGGACCTGTCCAACCCTGATTAGTCCGGTTAGAGATGGCCATAATTTGGCCGAATTATAATAAATTAATTGTGCCACAAAACCCACACCTCTCACTGCACTACGGAACCAAACTTAATTACCTCAGAACCCTATGGTGATTTAAGTTCAGTACAATCGTAGGCGTAGGGAGGGTGCTCCGGGTCATATCAGTAAGGTCCAGTTTTTTTAGCGGAAGTGTACTGTGTTAGATCAGTCTCTCTTCAAATGCTTAGCCTAGCGTTTACAGTTACGCTGAGTACTCCACCCACATTTATTCTACTAATTATTATGGTATTACAAGGGTAAAAAAACGGTTTCTCTAGTTTTTGTGTTGTGGAATATTTTTCCCATAGGCATACATTGTAAAGTTTTCCCGAGTGTATATTTACGCTGCTTAAATACAAAGCAAGTATGCCACATGTGACTGTATCCTTACACTCCTAGTTACAATCTTTTTTTGTTGAAGAGCTTTATCCCAAGGCAAACAATACAGCCTTAAAGAGTTAAATTGTTTTTGCAGATTGAGTTATAATTTACAAGTAGTCAGGACTGACATCAGTTAATCTACCATATACTTCATAAACCTTTTGTGCCTGTTGTTTAGACAGGGCCCACTAACCCTTCTGCTCCTTGTCTGTGTAAGTCTTCATAAATCTTCACAAACTTTTCATATTCACTGTGTGGGCCCCCTGATTTATAGCACCTATTCACTTTATTAGTTTGGTTGCCATAAAGAAAGCTCACAGTGAGTATGCAGCTAAACAATGGTGTACTGGAGGATTACTGCCAATACGCCTTTTTACAGTGGTTACTAAGGGGCCGTTTCCTCAAAATTTTTCCAGCGCATCGGTATAAGCCCAGCACAGGTGTCCCGTGCCCGGAGGAGCGGGTACTCGGCTGTCTAGTGGCAGCTGAGTGTCTGCTTTATGGCCGGGATCGGAGTTACCTCCAATCCTGGATGTTTAACAAATTAGATGCCCCGCTTAATAGCGATCACAGCATCTACGTGGTTTACAGAGGGAGGAGGCTGTCACCCATTAGTGGCCCGCGAATGCGATTACGGCCTGCTGATGTGTTGCCATGACAGCTGAGAACCTAACAAGCCTTGCCTTGGCTGTATGCCTATTAGGCCGTGCCAAGTTTTACACTTTCAATACTGCATTGGTATACTAAGTATACCAAAGCATAGACGCGATCAGTAGATCGCATCGTCCCCTAATGGGACTGTAAAAATAACGAAATAATTTGAAATAACATCTATAAAAAAAAAAAAGGAGCACAGTAAAACAAAAAAAAAACATTAATAGCTTTGTCAACGGAAAAATAAAAATCGTATGTCTCTCTGAGTGCGACAATAAAAAAAATTAAAAAAATTGCTTGGTTGTTAAAGGCCACAGTAGGATCGTCATTAAAGTATTAATGAGGAACTCCATAAGGGAAACATGGCATCCCCCCATTCAAAGAACAGGGGGTATCTAGTCCCATCTGTTGTAGAAGTGGCCACAGGGGCTAACCAGCGTGTGCCGAGCCTCCTTGACGCCCTCCCCCCCAGATCCGACCCCCAGATCAGACATACTGTTTATATCTTTTAAAAAAAGTGCTTTACTCATCGCTACTCTGTTTTCTCTTGTCGGCATGCATGCGTGCCAACTTCTTTGCCGAAAAGGGTGATTAGGCACTCCTGTTCTTGGGATTGTGGGGACCCAAGCATTTGTACCTGCACTGATCATGCTTTGATCACATCCAGTCTATATACTAGAAAAGTGTAACATTATAATTCTAATAATTATTTTATTTAGCTTATTTTGTAAGGTTTAACCATTGCAGGAGCATAATAAAAAGCCTACTCATGCAAAAAAGTAAGTGGCCCACAGTCTTGGCCTTGGTTGCAAGTTGATTTATTACAGTAAATTAGAATAGTCAATGACGGGACTGTGTAAAATGTTTCCTATCGCACTTTTACTGGAATGTGAACGGTGTACCGCTGCCTCCATCATGACCTGCAGTCCTAAAAAACAAAACGCTCACTTCCATTCTATAACACACTTTGCCAAACCTCTGTAGTAGTGAAGAACACTGTCACATTACACAAACCTTTGACAGTCAAACATAATGGGTGGCATTTATCATCATGTAACTCATACCATTGTAGCATTGTACTCCAGATAAATGTTTAGTAGATTGCTCATTAGTGATATGCTGGGGAGAAGACTGAACCTACGCCAGCAAAAACAAATTTTTGTATGAATTACATTTGTTGTAAACTTGACCAATTCATGGCTCAACATAAAAGGTCACAGAGAGGATAATAATTGCATTTGAGGCTAATTTGTGTGACCTCTATTGGGCCCAAGCTCTGACATAATAATGGGCCCCAAAGATCCAGCCGTAGACATCTCCATTTGGAGCTGACTTTGTAGCCAATGACTTGTCAATACGGTCTATAGCTTAAGCCATGTTCACACAGATGAAAAATCCGACATGGATTTGGTTGAGAATCTGTGGCAGAAATCAGAGGCTGACCCTTGGATTTATGTGTGCGTGGATAACTTACGCTAGCCATACACTGATACATGTATACGCTGATGTTATCACCCATTCCGAGGACCGTGGCTGGTGCGGAGTTTATACTGGGTACGAGCTCAGGGAGGACAGAAACCTCCCACAGAGCAGAGGGGCCTTCCCACTGTCCCCAGGTGTCTGCTGTTGAGGGAAGCGAGGTTCAGCATGTTGGATTTTGACATAACCCTCTACAATCGGGAGATAAACGCTATCAGTTGTATCTTGCAGCAATTTATCCTCGACTCCCTATGGTAAAAAACATGCATGCTGGACCATAGGATTTCTTCTAGTTAGCAGTACAGACCCCAATAAATAAATTTTAGAAGCTGCATGTAACGTGGCAATAAGGAGACAATTGGTTTCTTTGGTTGATTTATTAACATCAACTTTCAACAGTAACGGGCTGAGTGATCAACGCGAGGCCAGGGAGCTCCATGAACTCAGGAATCCCACCCTGTACCGGGTGCTCCACAAATTTAGCAACGTGGCAACTACAATGCAATTACTCACAAGCTTTCGTTGTGTCACCGGTAACACACTCGGACGGTTGTTTGCTAACATCCCAAGCAACCGGATTCACACTGGAAACGGGGCCACAAGGTTAGTCTGTAACTCATAGTTAAATTTAGAGGTTACTGTCCTGTTACTGATAGGTGCTGTAATGTAGATAACAACAGTGTTTTTTATTTAGAAAAACGATCATTTTTTTAGCAAGTTATGAGCAATTTTAGATTTATGCTATTAGTTTCTTAATGACCAACTGGGTGTTTTTTAACTTTTTACCAAGTGGGCGTTGTGAAGAGACGTGTATGATGCTGACCAATCAGTGACCAATCAGCGTCATACACTTCTCTTCATTCATGTTTAGCTGTACTCACAGCACAGCGTGATCTCGCGAGATCACGCTGTGATGGGACTTCCTCTCACAGTTCCATCACCGGAGCGATGGAAGATTCAACAGACATTGCCTCCAGCCATGCCAGGATGTTTATACGAATCTGCAGCGGCTGGAGGTGATGTCTGTTCAGTCTTCCATGGCTCCGATGAAGATCCTGTGGGAGGAAGTCCCGTTACAGTGTGATCTCGCGAGATCACACTGTGCAGTGAAACAAGCTGGGCATGAATGAAGAGAAGTGTATGATGCTGATTGGTCAGCCTCATACACTTCTCTTTACAATGCCCACTTGGTAAAAAGTAAAAAAAAATGCCCAGTTGGTCATTAAGAACTAATTAGCATAAATCTAAAATTGTTCATAACTTGCTAAAAAATGATAGTTTTTCAAAATAAAAACCACTGCTGTTATCTACATTACAGCGCCGATCAGATTAGGTTGGAGATAGGGAACTTATAATGTGGCGACAGAGCCTCTTTAAATAAAGCAATTCCACGCACCCTGCATGCATCATCACCTCATATGCCACATATTAAATCTGTTATATTGTTGTCTCTCCTATTAATGATTAGATAGATAGATAGATAGATAGATAGATAGATAGATAGATAGATAGATAGATAGATAGATAGATAGATAGATAGATAGATAGATAGATAGATAGATAGATAGATAGAGTAGAAAAATACATTTCGCCTGGAAGCGTATAATCAGAATATATGTACTCACAATATTTCATCTCCGTAGAGACTTAAAAATACAAACGTGTAGCAAATGTCTCAATAAGTGTTTTTTCAATTATTAATTTCCTTTCTTCTTTATTAAGACAGCTTATGATATCTCATATCACACTTATGTCAATACTAATAGTCATTGTGATATTCTGTATTATAAAGAAAAGATTTCACTGTGTAACAATTATGTTACACCAAGAGATGGCGCTCTGCTCTCAAACAAAATCACATCAATGTAACTTGGTGTCATGTCTGTTCAGGGTGCCCAACATTTGAGGTAGTTAAAGAGGGACACAGTTCATTCTAAAGGTCCATTTTTACATGCATGACCTTGTTCTTCTTAAAGGGGTATTCCAGACAAAAATATTTATCACGTATCCACTAGATAGGTAATAAATGTTGGATCGTCTGTTTCTGCAAGTCTTATATACTTTTAATGGAGCAGCAGGGAGCCGGACACTTCACATGTGGCACGTAAGGATTAGAACTTAATTTCCATAGTGTTGATTTCAGCATGAACGCCAATATACGTATACATAAACTTGTCTCCCCTACCCCCATCTAGTAGCGTTAGCAGTTTGCGGAAGACAAAATTCATGACAGACTCCCTTTAAGAGCGAGGCGATCATCATTGATCTCCTCTCTTGTGACTCTCTAGCACCGCTCAGCCAGTTGCTCTGGTATATTTGACATATCCAAGTTATGGTGAGTAAGGGGAATCCGTAACGCAGTCGCTTCAATGCAATATATTAGACAGATGAAAGAGTTGCATTTATTGTTTTTATGGTGGTAGCAGGGGCATTAAAGTAAATTCATTAATGGAAATGTATTGATCATGTTCGAAATATGAACATTTCAGGAGCAAAATAATTTAGGTCAAAAGTTAGTACTGTCCCTCCCTCTGCTACTGTCACAGTGCACTGCTGAGGTACCCATGCCTTCTAAACATGGCCAGGACTGTCACCTAGGGAGTCCCTACCAACCATTTTACAGGACCGCACATAAGGGCACCACTTCTGTCTATAAGGGCTCTTGAACGCGACCGTTTGTGCCGCCCGAGTCCCGTCTGTGATCCGTGGAAAGATGGGACATAGTCTATCTTTCCACGGATCGGAGAGTTGGGTCCGTTTTCATGGACCCGATTCACCCACTGAAGTAAATGGGTTTGTGAAAACTATCGGGTGCCACTCGTATGCCGCGTGCAAGAGCTCTAAGGGTTTTCTGAGAATGCAAAAAAAATTATAACTTACAGGCCATTTTGTAGTGGGTGGCATGAGAATGAGAAGGAGGAGAGTAAAGATTGGGAGTCTCTGGCTGAGGAACTGTGTATGGAGCTCTCTCTAGATAAAGCACTGCATATATTGGGTCACTCAATGTCTGGGGGAGCTGTACATGGGTATTCTCTCTGGCCGGTCTGGCTGGGCTATGTATGAGGACACTCTTTGGTAAGCACCGTATAAGGGGCACTCCCCAGCAAGCACTGTGTATGGGGACTCTTCCTGCCAGGAACAACGTATGGGTGCACCCTTTGGTAAGCATTGTGTTAGGGAGCACTCCCTGGCAGACACTGTGTATAGGGGCATTCTCTGGCATCTACTGTGTGTGGGGCACTCTCTGGCAAGCACTCTCTGGGGGCCCTCTTTGGCAAGCGCTGTCCATGGGGGCAATTTCTTGCAGGCACTGCATATGGAGTCCCTCTCTGACAGACGATGTGTGCTGGGTCAATCCCATGTTTAAGACGTAATTTTTTTGACTGGAGGAACCACGCATAGTGTTTATTAAGAGTGCACAATTTTGCCCATTCTTTTAGAAGAAAGTCCAAAGTTTTGTCTTTCTTTGCTCCAAAAATGCTGTTTTAAACAATAGATCATATTTACTGTATAGCACAAGGAAATGTCAGTCTGACTCTAAACTACATAGTAGTTCCTAAGTTTGTTTTTCGGTACTATATTCAGTAATTTTGGGGTAATGTGTGAACGTAATCATACAATAAAAAGTGGAGGTACAGTAGAAATATGGAAACCACTTTAATTTAATTAAACAAAGTCCTCATTGTATCCTCAAAAATAGTAACTGTAGAACATATATAACGTAATATAAAATAAACTGAGGAACCTAATGTAATATAAAATATATATTTATTTTTATATGTGATCGTGTTTGCTTTAATATCTTGATTTACTCAAAGCCTAAATATTCAGGGACGACTGCTGACTGCTAACACCAATATCATAAATCCTACATGTTACACTCATAGGTGTCCAAGACGCTGATATATGAAGAGCTATTTGGTGGGATCTTCACAATGGGGAACCATTACGGTGTTTTCCTTTCTCATGTAAGGTACGCATAAGAAAATAATGGCCCTACAGGGTCAAGGAATGAAATAGATTTATTTTTACCATGCTGAACCACTGTTTTGTTAGACAGGATAACAAAATTACTTGTGATCACTGTTTCCCCAATGCTAAAGATACAGAGACTTCTAATCCAGCTCATCAGTGTGAGGACAACAACCAACTCCCCAAATCTAAGTTTTCTGGACCATTTCGAGTGTGACATGAAGTGTAATAGATATAAACCCGCAGCAGAAAAAGTACTGGAGGGGGATGTATATCTCACTCAGTTTGATAAAGATGGGTTAGATAAAGGAAACCAAGAAAGCTGGGTTTCTGGGACTGGATTTCTAGGGAATGACAGATAGGATTGGTAAAGGGACTCGTCATTTCCTCCCCACTCCTGTACGGACGTTACCCCTAGTTCAGTTAGCTCAGGTGAAGTTACAGGGTTTTTTCTTAAAAGATCTGCCTTTAGTATATAGAGGGTCAGAGCCTGGGAATCCACATAAGGATAGTGTGGAAAGCCTGATCCAAGGAACGGTTTATAATAAGGTTGGAAACCTGCTGTTTAGTTAGTGCCCAGATGGCCAAGGTGTTTGTATTATTTATATGCTGCAGGTCTTGTATGCTGGATAAGCACTTGTTTATTTTTGGACTGCAATAAAGTCAAGGGTGGACTTTAAACTTGAACGGTTTCTACATTTTCATTGGCAACCGCAACCGCAACCCCCATACATACAGATCCTGACATAGAATATTGGTGTTTACTGTCGCCACCCCTGAGTAGGGTTTTGCCATACAAATACAGTATATGTATATTTTGTTCTTTGCATCAATTTCCACCCATCAAGTCATCTCCTGTATATTGCATATTGCCAATAAGCGGATTCCCAGGGATTTATCTGCTGTAATTCCTTATGATCGGCTGTTGTTGATAGGAGTAGCTGCAGTCGTATACGCATTTGCAGTAAATGTACCATTTTACAAAACAGATGTAAATGATTGGACGACCATATAGTACAATGTCTTGCTGAGTCCGCTAGAGCAAGAGACTGGGTGGGAACCCCTCTCTATGTTGTCCACTTGATCTAAGCACATAAAGTCAGTGGTTATCATGATGGGACAACCCATTCAATATGGCTGATATCAGGCTGGGATGGGGGGGCTGAAGCTTCTGGTTCTCCCTTTGTATGACCCTGCTTTTGTGATTGGTAACAAATATGGTCTCAAAACATGTCAATGTTAAAGGGATTAACCAGCCTTTTGAAAACATCTACCAATTAATCGAATAGGTCCACAAATGTGAGTATAGATAAATGCCGCAAAGGTTTTTTGGGAGCCGGATAACCCCTTTAATACTTTGCAAACCTAAGTGACCACTGCAACCAGAGGTTATCTAGAAGCTTCTGGGCCCCAATGCAAAATCTGTAATGGGGCCCCAACTATTAAATGTTATAGTATATGACAGAGAGACCTTCTGGATCTACTCAGGCTCCAAGGCATGGATGCGACCGCAACCATTGCACCCCCAAAAGTTACGCCCCTGACAGCAACCACACTAATAGTCTAATTCTGCGCAGGCAGTGTAGTGCAATGATGAAAATTCACGTCAAGTTTAGCTTTGGCTGAATTGAATGATAATATCCTATATCCTTTCAAAAGGCTATTCAAAATAAATATGCAAGGTCATGAGAAATTAAGCCCACTGGACCCTACAGTAAATTTATCGAGAAGCATGAAGCCAAGTGTGCTCGTATTTAAAATGGAAGTGTTGACCTGTTCTTGCTCAAAGTTGCCATAAACATCGGAAAGGATACAGGTTTTCTCTGTAGTAGCGAAAGAAATCATTTGTCAGCTTCCTGCACACAGGAAAATGCAAGAGGAAATGACTGAATATCTTTCACGCTTAGAGTAAGCATTACCCAGGAGAGCTCGAACATGGAAGATCTAAAGTATTGCACGCATTGTTTAAAGGGCATCGGTCATCAAAACTTTTATAATCAGTTTTCTAAAGCCGACCGCCCTCCCAACAAGCAGAACCATGGACATTACTCCAAATGGTAGAAATCCAATGGTTCTGAGTCCAGTTGTTCCTGGAGAATATAGTGGTAGAAAGACTCTATTTGGTTAGAGAAATATTCGAAGAGGCCCACAATATTCAGCAGCACAATTTCAAAAGCTCTCCTATCTGGGTAGGGCCTACAGTACTGCTCAGCATGTTACTCATTGTTCATGAATACAATTCCAGAACTACTGTAAAACTGATATACAGGCAGATCAATGGATTTAGAGAGTGTGTGTGTGTGTGTGTGTGTGTGTGTGTGTGTGTGTGTGTGTGTGTGTGTGTGTGCGTGCATGCGTGTGTTTGGAGTATATGTAATTCTACATTACAAAAACACATAACAAATGGAAAGATGGGTGACAATGCTTGTTGGGTATTATAATAGCTGCCTTAAAGGGGTTATATGAGATTTGAAAAATAGGTCTTCTTGAATGTGGCTGATCTGCAATACCAGACACGGGCTATTGATAAGAGTAGCGCTGTTTCTAGGAAAATAAATACACCCTTTTTTCGCATTTTAGAAAATCCCTTTAAGCAGCCATTACGTAAGAGTTGTGCTGACAGCTTTTAATATATCAACCTCTGAAACTTCATCTTAGAGATCTTAGATTAATGTTTGCAGTGAGTCTATAGAAACAAAATCATCATGTGCATAACTTTGCAGCCCCTGAGATCTTAGCTTATTGACCAAATCACATGAAATGAGCAAATATTTTTAACTAGAGGACCCCTTTAACGCTAGGAAAATTCTAAGGAACATTCTACCCGCGGTTGTCCTGAGCTCAGTGATAATAAAATTACTAGTATACAATAGAGGAGAGGTGGTTCATATTGTTTTATACTCTTATGATTTGATTTTTGCAATAAAGTGTTCTTTTTTTTCATAGTTTAAGGAATGTAATAAGATTTAATGACATTTTATGTCAATGCTGGGAAAGAACATGGCTGTGCACACAATAATCCCATATTGAAGTTGAATTAAAACTAACATATGAATTGAACACTTTTTTTAAAATGCCACTTACAATAGATTTCTATTCTTGAACATTATAAATGTTCTTTTTTTATTTGACTTCAGTCCTACAGCTGGAAATTTGGGTTGTCATAGTAATTTCTGCCAGTATACTTCTACAATTTACATACGGTGAACACTTTCAATGAAATGATTATTTGTATTTCAGTAATCTTCAGATTTTTTTCTTGCTTTATAAAAGTACAGAATAAAATAAACCAAAGAGAAAGCAAAAATTCCCATGAAACATAGATATAGGCAATGCAGGCAGCTGCCATTGGACACTAGGATTGAGGGGGCCCAGACCTGGTTAGACTCATCCACTTTGCTACTGGTTAGGGAGAACCTCTTCTGGACTCTCCTTTTTTAGAGGCTGTAAATTTGTCCCAAGGGTCATAAAAATGAGAACTAGGCCCTTCTGTCAGGTGTAGCAATACCTGGCACCGTAATGGGAGGCCCATTTGACATTTGCTATGGGGGCCTCCTCTATTTTTATGCTCACCACTGGCTGGTCCTACTACATTTTGGGACGCATTGAGATTTTAAAGCTTCCATTAGAAAATCCTTCAATAAGCCCAAGTTAGGGTATGTTCACACGACCTATTTTCGGCCGTTTTTCGGGCTGTAAACGCCCGAAAAACGGCCGAAAAATCGGAAACAGAACGCCTCCAAACATCTGCCCATTGATTTCAATGGGAAAACGGTGTTCTGTTCCGACGGAACGTTTTTCGCTGCGTTTTTTACGCGTAAAAAAACGGCCGCGAAAAAGAAGTGGAGGACACTTCTTTGGACGTTTTTGATATACTACCATATAGCCAGTAAACCTCCATAATACTGCATGTTGTAGAAATATTCTACAAAGATTGGACATTTATCTGTGACATCATCCATGAAGAACGGGGTGTATCCATGTTGAATAAAAACAAATTAATCTCTACAATATAGTTGTAATATTTAGCTCTCTTTTTTATTTTTAGGGAGGAAGCTTTAGGTCTTCAGCTTTACAAGATGATCCCAGTTACTAATATTTTACATACATTTGTATATGGCCCCAATCTGGCCAAACTCAAACATCATTTCTTCCTTTTCTGGGACCTACAATATCCTCAATCTTTCAATCTTTTGCTCTCTCAACAATAGCTGACATCTGTCTGGACTTCGGGTACCATCTTTTAACTTGTGAATGATACCAGACAACATCTAAGTAAAACAAAAAACACAGAGTTACTAAAACTCCAATAGTAGGACTGGATCAAGATATCTGGAGGTCTCCGGCTAATTATTTCCCTTTCCCTGTTCTTGCCATATAGCACCCAAATAACAGATCAGAGTACTATACAGTGGTTAAGTAATACTGTACATTCATAGAGTGTCCAAATAACACCATACAGTGCCAAAATAACAACATACAGTGTCCAAATAACAACATACAGTGCCAAAATATCAACATACAGTGCCCAAATAACACCATGGAGTGCCAAAATAATACTAAAATAGCAGTTAAATACAATAGCACATAAAGTGTCCAAGAATAATAACACCGCCATATAGTCACATGCTAAATCACCCTCAGCAGGCATCACACTAAAGTCTTTCACTCATGTCTAACAAATTTGGGTACAGTTATGCGGACTGGCTTACCGCTAGACAAATGGTTGTAAATGTTAATAAATCAGCTACTCTATGCAAAAAAAGATAACATGCTAGCTATCTGCAGCCAACACTCGAGGGAGCTTAAAGGGGTTGTCCGGTTTCATAAAATTAATGTGTTTTTTTTTTGTATAATTAAAAGTTATACAATTTTTCAATATAATTCCTCACTTTTTTTAAAATCTCTGCTTGTTGTCATTGAGTACCAACATTCATTGTAGACAGCTCTAATACACAAACTGTAACGAGCCATGGAACCGGTGTGTCCATCACATCACCATGGACAGAACTGGAAGTAAATAATGAATGTTCTGAATGAATAACTGCAAGGAGAGCTCGTGAAACCTGTGAGGAAATAATACAGAAAGTATTTTGCAAACTTATATAACTTTTCATTATAAAAAAATAACATTAATTTGCAGAAATCAGACAATCCCTTAAAGAGCTTACTGCATACTGTTAATACATTGAATTCAATAATAACACAGTACGCAGTAAGCTCCTAAGCTCCCCCTAGTGGCAGCAGCAGGCAACCAGCATGTTATCTTTTTTAACCTATGCAAATAGGCGAACAAAGCCCCAACCGCTATAAATATCTATTAAGAAATTTATCAGTGCAGAATTTTGGATCCAATAAATGAGATGATGAGAACAGGTAGATATTCACTTTAAAGTTTTTTTTATTCTTAGATTTTCTTTTTGGAAAACTCTGGAAGTTGTCTGCAACTTTTGCACAACAGCAGGACAAATATCCTATAGTTGTTTAGCAGTGCACACGGGTGATACATCTGGATCTCCACACTTCTGCGTCACTTTCTATAAAGATCAGTGTGACCATTCCCCGTCAGCCAAGGAAAGTTCTAGGTGAATCTAGTAAATTCTAGATCCATAGTTTTTCCATATATATATATATATATATATATATATATATATATATATATATATATATATATATATATATATAGCTATCTATATGTACATATATATATTTATTTATTTAAAAAAAATTACTTTTTTTTTTTTTAAAAGGGTGGGGGACCAGGAGGGGACTTTTGGCAACTATCTAATCAGCAGTATGTCCACTTGTATTAAAAAATTCTCAGAAAAAAACAAAGAGTTACATTTAGTATTTATTTAAAAAAAAAAGCTCAAACGATGACACTTTATTAAATATGTCACCATTAAAATGGACATATCCTCTGTTGCACAGTGACCTTTTAACATTGTCCATTTCCTCTTTCCACATACATCCTTCCCTTTGTCCAAATTCTTCCTGGATCTTGCACTTCTGCATTTTATTTGATATATACTTGAATATCTGTAGTGTCCATTCATGCAAACAAGTTATAACTTTATCACATAAGCAGTGCAGGGTCTGTAAATCTGCCTAGAACAAGTTTTAATAGACATCCATTGCTACATTTATAGACTATATGGTACCATGAATCTTTATATGTGAGAATGTATGAAGAATACAAGTAAAGCCCTATGTTTGGGAACGCTTCCACAATTCTTTAGAAGATGGCAGAAATAGCAATTCCCTAATATAATAGCATACAAATAGCTCAATATAATAGCTGGACATTCAATGCAGGCGTGTTTAATTTTCTGTGGACGGTATTAGGGCATTGTGTGGGCACTGTGTTCACAGAATACAGACTGCCATAAATGAGAGATTCAGACACCATTGTATTAGGTAATTACTGTTCATGCAATGCCCTAAAACAATTGTTAAGTGGCTTTAAAGGTTAAATGGAGAATATCACATTGAACATGCAGTCTATGTTATAAAGCAGAAGGAGATGAGCAGATTGATATATAGTTATGTGGGAAAAGGTTCAGTGCAACTTGTACTTTATTCATTCATTTAAACCTCTGTTCATTCTGGGCTTCGGAGTCCAGTGGGCAGTCCGTGATTGATCAGTGATTGGTCACTGATTGACAGCTATCTTTGCATGTACACCTATACAGGGAAGGCTGTCAATCACTGATTAGGACCGCCCACTGAATCTTTTGCCACAAAAATATCTATCCATCTGCTCAGCTCCTTTTACTCTTTGTGAAAGAAATGAACTAACTCCACAATCTTATCCTATACTCCATTTTTCTTCAATATAATGCTTATGCTATCCCCTGGTCTGCCATCCCCTGGTCTGCCATCCTTGTACTCCTATTAAGCCATGCCGCAGGCAGGGCTTAATACATTAGTATTGCAGAATATCGGGCAAGCGATGCAACAGGCAAGGAGTATATCAGGCAAGCTGGTTCAAGTACCCTAGGGGGACTAATAAAAAAAGTAGGATCCATCTGTAAACTATCAAAAGTTATGAACTTAGATGTGATCGTTTACAGGTGGATCCGTCAGGTCTGTGGGACTGACGGATTCAGTGTAAAAGGAGCGATACAGAACTAGCGATACAGAACTAGAGAATACAGAACAGCTGAATCTCCAAAAGTAAAAGGATTTTTAATGAAAATTATTTACAAAGATACACTAACCACACTCGCGAGATTACGCGGTAAATGACAGGTTACAGCGAGATCACGCTTTCTCTGCTGTAACTACCATAGAAACAGTAACGAAGTGCAGAGATTGTGAATAGACATCCCGTGGAATGTCTATTCACTGTCTAAACACTTCAGTATTGTTAATGTGTTAGTGTAAGACAGCACATAAGGATATAGCAGGATCCCTATGCGCTGTGTAAATGAATGGAGAGGAGTGAATGACGCTGATTGGTCAGCATCATACACTCCCCTGTACAACGCCCACTTGGTCTAAAGTAAAAATACGCCCACTTGGGCATTAAGCAACTCATTAGCATAAATCTAAAACCGCTAATAAAGTGGTAGAAATAGATCGTTTTTTTAAAATAAAAAGCACTGCTTGTCACCTACATTATAGCGCCGATCTACTTATGTAGGAGATAGGGCACTTATAATGTGGTGACAGAGCCTCCTTAAAGAGGTTGTCTGTGATGACACAATCCCTTTAACTTAAGCTCTTATATGATCTTCTCCAATACGTCTAAAAATCACCTCTGTAAATGCTGAAATAATATATAATTTTCAATATAATTGTAAGCACTTCATTGTCCTCTAATATATTCCTATGTTGTTCAGCTGATGGTGACATTAAGGGGCTCACCTTCCTAATACTAGAACCTGGCATTAAACCCCCCCCCCCCCCCCCGCCGCAGCCCTTTTTCAGATTTTCATTTTAGTTTTTTCCTCCCCACCTTCCAAAAGCCATAACTTTTTTCTTTTTCTGTCGATATAGTACTATGAGGGCTTGATTTTTGCGGGATGAGTTGTAGTTTTTCGTAGCACCATTTACTTTGCCATATAATGTACTAGGAAATGAGAAAAAAATTATTTGTGGGGTAGAAAATGAAAAAAACAGCGATTCCTCCATGTTTTTTTGCGCGCGTTTTTTTATGGAATTCACTGTGCAATTAAAACAACATGTTAACTTTATTCTATGGGTCAATACGATTACGGCGATACCAAATATATGTAGTTTTTTCTATATTTTACTACTTTTACAAGTAAAACCTAAGTGTAGAAAAGAACATTTATTTTGTGTCGCCAAATTCCGAGAGCCATAACTTTTTTATTTTTCCGTCGATTAAGTGGTATGAGGGCTTATTTTTTGCGGGATAAGCTGTAGTTTTTAATAATACCATTTTGGTGTACATGCGACGGTTTGATCACTTTTTATTTCATTTTTTTGTGGGAGATTAGGTGACCAAAAAATAGAGATTCTGGCGTTTACAATTTTTTTTTTTTACGGCGTTCACCGTGCGGGTTAAATAATGATATATTGTAATAGCTAAGACTTTTACGGACGCGGCAATACCAATTATGTTTATTTATTTAATTTTTTACAATGCTTTAGTGGGGAAATGGGAAAAGGGGAGTTTTTTGAACTTTTAATATTTATTTTTTACACCAAAATTATTTTTTATTTAACTCATTTTTACTTTTTTTATTAGTCCCCCTAGGGGACTTCAACCAGCGATCGTTAGATCGCTTGCACGATATACTGCAATACTAATGTATTGCAGTATATCGTGATTCTGACAGGCATCTATTAAGCCTTGCCGGAGATGGCGGATCTGGGGGACCGCGGCATTTAACGAGTTAAATGAGCGGGATTGCGCTCAACCGCGATGCCGCTCGTTACTCTGAAGTGTCGGCTGTAACAGACACACTGACACACGCCTGACACACGCATCGTATGGGGCGGTTTCACTCCGTGAGCCCGCTCCATACTTCCCCTACCTGACTTTGGCGTATGGATACGTCAAATGTCGGGAAGGGGATAAGGAAGAGTCTGTTTCATATATAAAGGTGAAGTAAATTAAAGAATTTATAAAAACATTTTCAAGAAAATTTAAAAGCTTTATTTTACTGTGAAAACAATAAAGGGAATTGTTCTGTGCCAAGATTAGTTTCAGGTCGAATTGTAGTAATATTGCTCCATCCAGAATACACCCGGTAGGATTGTGGTAGCTCAGTGACGGTGACCATTGTGGCATTGCACTACTGCCACCTTGATTTCATTACAAGTGCAATATCTGCATGAAATTTGCATTATTATTCCGTTACATGGGTTCGGGATTACATTGAAACCAATAATTGCAATGAAGTTGGAACTATTTTATGTGTGTACAGATATAGCCAAGTTTATCTAGACTCTGATAAGTTACTGCAGCGTGATAGACCGCTGTGACGACTTATTCTAGGCGCCACACGTCTCTGCAGAATTTGACACACAGACATGTTGGTTTCTCGCTTTTCAGCATCCTCCCCACGTATACCCCGTCCTCTAAGCAAACTCGTAATCCAGTGATCCAGATGCTAATAATGATCCCTCAGTGCTTGACACAATAAAAGTGCCCCATCGGTAACCATGCCCCCTGCAGATAATACCACACACAGCTCCCCCTTGTAGATAGCCACACAGCTCTCCCTTGTAGATAGCCACACACTGCCCCCCCTTGTAGATAGCCAAACAGTGCCCCTTGTAGATAGCCAAACAGCGCCCCCTTGTAGATAGCCACACAGCTCCCCCTTATAGATAGCACCACACAGCTCCCCCTTGTAGATAGCATCACACAGCTCCCCCTTGTAGACAGCCACACAGCCCCCCTTGTAGATATCGCCACACAGCCCTCCTTGTAGATAGCCACAGCCCTCCTTGTAGATAGCCACACAGCTGCCCCTTGTAGATAGCCACACACAGCCCCCCATTTAGATAGCCACAGCCCCCTTGTAGATAGCCACACATAGCCCCCCCTTGTAGATAGCTACAGCCTGCCCTTGTAGATAGCCACAGCTCCCCCTTGTAGATAGCCACACACAGCTCCCCCTTGTAGATAGCCACAAAGCCCACCTTGTAGATAGCGCCACACAGCGCCCCCTTGTAGATAGCCACACAGATCCCCCTTGTAGATAGCACCACACAGCTCCCCCTTGTAGATAGCACCACACAGCTCCCCCTTGTAGACAACCACACAGCCCCCCTTGTATATAGCGCCACAAAGCCCTCCTTGTAGATAGCCACAGCCCTCCTTGTAGATAGCCACACAGCTGCCCCTTGTAGATCGCCACACACAACCCCCCTTGTAGATAGCCACAGACCCCTTGTAGATAGCCACACACATAGCCCCCCCTTGTAGATAGCTACAGCCTGTCCTTGTAGATAGCCACAGCTCCCCCTTGTAGATAGCCACACACAGCTCCCCCTTGTAAATAGCCACAAAGCCCCCTTGTAGATAGCGCCACACAGCGCCCCCTTGTAGATAGCCACACAGATCCCCTTTGTAGATAGCGCCACACAGCTCCCCCTTCTCGACAGCCACACAGCCCCCCTTGTAGATAGAACCACACAGCCCCCCTTGCAGATAGCCACAGCCCCCCTTGTAGGTAGCCACACAACTCCCCCTTGTAGATAGCCACACAGCTCCCATTTGTATATAGCCACACAGCTCCCGCTTGTAGATAGCCACACAGCTCCCCCTTGTAGATAGCACCACAAAGCTCCCCCTTCTCGACAGCCACACAACCCCCCTTGTAGATAGCGCCACAGAGCCCCCTTGTAGATAGCCACAGCCCCCTTATAGGTAGCTACACAGCTCCCCTTGTAGATAGCCACACAGCTCCCATTTGTAGATAGCCATATAGCTCCCGCTTGTAGATAGCGACACAGCCCTCCTTGTAGATAGCACCACACACAGCTCCCCCTTGTAGATACCCACACAGCTCCCCCTTGTAGATAGCCAAACACCGCCCCCTTGTATATAGCCATACAGCTCCCCCTTGTAGATAGCGCCACACACAGCCCCCCTTGTAGATAGCCACACAGCCCCCTTGTAGATAGCGACACAGCCCATGTATATAGCGCCACACACAGCCCCCTGTATATAGCACCACACAGCCACCCTTGTAGATAGCTACACAGCCCCCTTGTAGATAGCCACACAGCACCCCCCTTGTAGATAGCAACACACAGCCCCCCCTTGTAGATAGCCACACACAGTCCCACCCTTGTAGATAGCCACACACAGCCCCCTTGTAGGTAGCCACACAAAGCCCCCCTTGTAGATATCCACACACAGCTCCCCCTTGTAGATAGCCACAGCTCCCCTCTTGTGGATAGCCACACACAGCCCCCCCTTGTAGACAGCAACAGCCCCCCTTGTAGATGGCCACAGCCCCCTTGTAGATAGCCACACACAGCTCCCCCTTGTACATAGCCACAGATCCCCTCTTGTAGATAGCCACACACAGCCCCCCCTTGTAGGCAGCCACAGCCCCCCTTGTAGATAGCCACACACAACCCCCCTTGTAGATAGCTACAGCCCGCACTTGTAGATAGCCACATCTCCCCCCTTGTATATAGCCACACACAGCTCCCCCTTGTAAATAGCCACACAGCCCCCTTGTGGATAGCGCCACACAGCCCCCCTTGTAGATAGCCAGACACAGCGCCCCTTGTAAATAGCCACACACAGCTCCTTCTTGAAGATAGCCACACCGCCCCCCCCATTCCCTTGTAAGTAGCGCTGTGCTACACAGTCCCCCTTCCCTTCAACTTAGTGCAAACAGAGCTAGGAGCGGTAGCCTACCACTACCGCTCTCTGCTCTGCCTGACACCACTCACCGTCAGGAGGAGGAGGTGAACATGCGGCGGAGGATCACTTTTGAATGGGGTCAGGGACGGCAAAGGACTGGACCAGTCCAGTCACCCAACCTGAGTCACCTGACCTCATGTCAGGTGACTGGATTTTTAGATTCCTCAGAATCTGAAAATATGTCCAGCCGCAGCCTACTATTCCTTTGCACTGCACATGTACATTTTGGCGCATACGCAGTGCAAAGTTCCGGGAGACTGCAGAAAATCCAGGACGGTGCTTTTTTCTGCACGGAGGCTACAGACGGCAGAAAAAAAACAACCCTTTTCTGAGGACAGTGCATAAATTTACGGACGGTTGGCAACCCTGTGTGCGTGCATTCTCTATACACTCCTGTATAATATGTTGGTGCTAATATAAATGTATTTTAAAACGTATTTAATATGCTAATAGTGAAGCGGTCAAGGGTTACTGGGCAGCCTTTCTGTAAGAGCTAGTGGAAACTCTGATGACGGCTTTAAGAAAGCGTGGCATGGTTTGACAGGGTAGACGACCACAGTAGCAGTAGTATATTGGGTATGCTGCTGCCGCTTTGCATACATACTAAAGGTCAGAGGTCATCTCAAGGGTCTGGACAACTTCCTGTTTTTCTTTTTGTTTTTTTTTTACTAGTCTTACACTTGGATATAGAAAATTAAGCAGAATAGCTGTAGACCTTTTCAGATCTCCTTGGAAATGCGTCCGACCACACCGCCCAAATAGGTACATTTTTGAATATCCAATAATCCAGTATGTTTGTTAATCTGGTACCTTCCAGGCCGCATAAATGCAGATGAAAGAAATAGTTTTAAAATAACTATGTATGGTGTTACTTTACTACTAATATTTTATTGAAACACTGACAGTTACCATTTGTAGAAGCAAATACACATAGGCATAAAAATAAAAGCCACATATTTCAGCCAAAATGAAAATAAACTCCTAAAATTAGCACCATAAACAGCATTCAGTTCTTCTACTTCACAGAAAAGAAAATATGACTTCACACTCCAATATAAATCTTTCCAGATTCATGATTATGGCACATTATGTACACAGAGACAATATACCAGTTATTCTCCAGTCACGTGGGAACAGGTAATAAGCCCGTTCCTTGTATAATTTTCCTGTATTATAAATGGTCGCCGCTGCAATGTTAAATGATACATTCTGCAACATTAACTCAACACATCACTATTGTCTGTAATTTCACCAAAATTGTGACCATGCTGGTCACATGTTGTGTTGAAGTTGAGAACTACCTTTCTAAATGTAGAGCTGGCCATATATGTATATAAGATACAGTAGCTCTCATCCCTATGACTATTCTTTCCGACTCCCTCATAAAAACGGCCGAGCATGCAGGTTTTTTTGTGGGGAGAAGGGAACAATCTGCATCCAGACACCTCTGGCAGCAGCTTATCTCCCGCAGGAACAAAGGATCGAGCCTGTTGAAATCCAACATGCCGATCCTTCACAAAAACATTGGCGACCATGCAAAACATAGTTGTGATCTGATGGAAGAGCAACTATAGGCTGCTGTCTGATCCTGGTATATGACCTATGTGGTCTTCTCGTCCAATTTAGGCTTCGTTCACATCTGCATCAGGGCTCCGTTTCGACGTTCCGTCTGAGCTTTCCGTTGGAACGGAGCCCTGACGGACACAAACTGAAACCAGAGATTTCCGTTTCCATCACCATTAATTTCAATGGTGACGGATCCGGCACCAATGGTTTCAGTTTGTCTCCGTTGTGCAAGGGTTCCGTCGTTTTGACGGGATGAATACCGTAGTCGACTTGTCCAGACTTATGTGAAAAGAACCTAAATCTTTGTATAATGAAATGCTTTGCAACTTTCAAATATTCTTTGCATTTCAATGAACTACTATTTTCCGATCTCTGATTGATGTTAGTGAATGGAAAAAATCTTTAAATCCAGTGACTGAAAAACCATGTCACACAGCTGAGGATATGATGCAAGGCATTGTTTAGTCAATTCTCTGTGAGCACTTCAGGGTAATAGCTCTTACCTATATTTTTGTAACTTGAAGTTCCCAGGCTCCAATGCAAAGTCTGTACCGGGTACCATGGGGCATTTTTTAATACTGTTGTCTTCTTGCGTGGTGGATCGGCATTTGGGTTTCCTCAGGCCCCAGGACTAGGGCGTGAATGCTATCTATGCACCGCCTATAGCTACACCCCTGCCTACACTGATGTATTGTACCAGACCTTTAGGACATGAGACAGATTTGTGCTGCTCATATTATAATTTGGGTCTGTTGGGACACATATCCTACAGGTTGTGAAAAGTTGCATTAACCTTTAAATTCTTGCTGTCATTGTTTGAACAATCTAAAATAATGACCTCCTGCTCCAATGGCTCCAACACCGACCATAGATTACAATGTAACCTTGGCTAACTGGACAACTACCATAAGACTGAGTGAACTATTTATGTATTTGCTGCAAAATACTTAACCTAAAACGGCAGATCCTTCCATGGCAGAGCACAGAAAAACCACATTACTGATAGAGATCCACAGGCTCATTTCATTCTTTTATCTCTGCCACTAATCTCCATTTTCCTGGTTTATACCACAAAACACTTTCCAGACGTGGATCATTGCTTATCTAGAAATTGGATTATCTCTTTATTGTGGTGGAGACAAATCTTATTAATAAACTACAATGAGAAATTTTGTTGTACAATCAACTATGAGCCGAGCTTTTCCGAGGAACATAAAACAGAACTTCACAATTTGTTATCTTTTATTTAATTATTGTTCTCTCTCATCTTGATCTCTCCCTTTTTCTTTTATGTTCTTCCTCAGATAATCTATTAAACAGGAATGTTAGTCGTGAATTTGCACTAAAATATATTTACTAATAGTATAAGTTTAAATGCATTCCTAAACAATTTTTTTTTTGTCATAAATTAGTAGTACATGTGAATATATAAAACTTTGTTATATACCTTATTAGGGGAAAGTGGCAACTTCATTACCTTACTGCAGCCTGTAGTTCCATTTTTCCTGCCTGCAGACTCCTGTCTCCAATACACCTGTGTGAAACAGCAAATACTAGAAAAGGTGGAGGGGGGAGAGGAGGGGAACGAAGCTGCAACTTCTCACTCAGTATTTAGTGGACCTTTCATCACACTAGAAAGAGCACGCCACTCAGCAAGCATGGAGAGAAAAACGGTACATTTGCAGAAACCAACAGAGGCGAAATGTATGAGACCCAAAATATGCAGATTGGACACAGAAAATATGGTAACACTACACTAGTGTAGACAATAATTATTTTTGTAATGATAGGTACTATTTAAAGGGGTTGTCCAGTATTATAAAAAAGCGTCTGCTTTTTTTTCCAGAAATGGCGCCGTCCTTGTCCATGTGATAGTGCGGTTCTGTCCTATTGATTGCCGCAATACCAGACCATGGGCAGTTGCATAAGGGCCCAGTAGGTAAGGGTGTCTACTGCCACCCTAAAAACAACTAGCAGCTTTATACTAGCTATTAGGTTGCATGTAAATGGACTTAGCTGTTGAATTTCAAATTTCACAATTACTGGTGGATTGTAAGAAAGATATAAGGGTGGTGCTCTATGCTGATATATTAGAGAGCGGGGGGCTTATTAGTGTTCTTGCACGGGGCCCTCTGCTGTCAGTGTCCTGCCCTGTGTCCTAAGACTTGGGTATCAGAGACACTTTACAGAATACTTGCAATGTTATGGGATGGCAAAGTAGAAAGTGGCTTCCAAGTTTTTATACATGCTCAAAACTATGGGACACACGCATCATCTTCAGCTGACCCCATGCTATGTTGGCGTTGAAAATTGTCTATCTGTGGTAGAAGTGCCAAATAAATCACCCCAACAAGCATCAAGTTGATGATGGGTGCTGGACAGACACTTGTTCTTAAGCTGGATGAAAATCAGGACATCAGTATGGACAACCATTGTGGATGAACATAGAAGGATGGGGTTCACCATTGATGAATCAGTAGGTAGATCTATGAGATCTCACTAAAATCACATGTGATGCCTGAGGACAAGCAAACAACTTAAGACTAAGACAAATATTGGTCAATCCTATTCACTATTTTAGGGGTAGCCTGACTGTCCCTTGTGGGGGTAATCAGGGATTGGACATCTTGGTTTTTGGCTGACACCTGTATAATGTATATGACCAGCATTAATGACCATGGACATTGAGGAGACCTCTCATCTATGGCTGTCATGAGGTTTACTGTTATTTCTATGTTGAAAGGGTGCAAATACAAAATAAAAACAGATATCTGTACATACCCAATAAAAATGTATGCAGCCCTTTGTGTTCACGTGTCAATAACTAAGTTCTCTTATCATTCTGGTAACCGCCATTGTCTGTGTATTCTCGTTAATGGGGCTTTTGAGCTTCCTGCTATTCATCTGTTTTTAATATGGAATTATATATGACTCTATTCCCTTTGTTCTAGACTGAGTCATTTTAACCGAAGCAACCATCCATTAAAAAATGTACATCAATGGAATGTATTATCTGCGATATCCATGGCTGATTTTCAGTTCCCTTTCAAAAATAATTAATTCAGTTTGATCTTGACATCAGAACTTGGACTAAAACCTTGAATTAATTAATTTATTTTTCTTCTTTTGGGAGGTTGCTAAAAAACTGTCACTCAGGATGTGGGTGGTGTAATGGAAAATAGTTCCCCCCAGGTGATAGGAAATTGTGTAAGGTTAATTGGAGAACAGAAAATAATATGGACCACAAGGAGAAAAACAGCTCAGCGTAATGCTTGTTGACTGACTGTTTATGCGATCAATCACCTGCCAATCCCATAATTCATCAGGTTTCATATAATTTACTTAAAACTTATATTACCTTCAAACATCATTTATCTACATAAAGCTTTTTAAATACATTGTATTACTTATCTTCTACTGATCATGTGTTTTACGGCCTGTATTATATTTTAGAACTGCATTCACAATTCTGAAAGCTTCAGAGCTAAATTCTCCCAACATTCCTCACTGATTCAATGTCTCTACAGAGTTTTCTCTGGAGGTTTAAAGTCTAAAAGATTAACCCCCCCACTGCCTCATCGGAACTCAGCTAAGCTGTTAGGAATCAGTCTGAAGACAAACTTTATCAGTTTCCAATGGCAACCAGCAGATCTGTGAATGCAGCTCTGGAGTATAATACAGTCTGTAGCTCACTACAAGATATTTACAGAGTTACTCAACTTTTTATGTAGATTGATTATTTATATGAATCATAATAAGGTTTTTAAAAGTGGACATTTCCTTTTAACAATAAAATAACTAAAATAGCATTTACGATACATATAATGATAAATTACTATTGAGATTATCTTGATCTCTGGCTTCCTCTCATTGCAGTTCTGGGACAATAGAGGAGTATGATAGTACTTTCTGTCAACAATGACCTATAACCCTTTTTAAAGTTATAGCATGAAGCCTATTCTCTTGCATTGTCAGAAAGGGAAGACCCTAGAAATAGTTTGAGCACCCTGAAATTCCTGACAGCGCAGGCCAGTCTCTCACCGAGGCAATGGACTAGCTGTCCAGTCAGTCAGTGGTTCTGTTATGGGGGTGCTGTTTTTGGCTCTGTTATGGGGCACTGGGGCATCTTTGTACTTTTACTGAATTAATGGAGGAAACGCTATAAAGTAGCATTGTGTGAACCTACTATGTTTACAATGTATTATGTGTCAAAACAATTGACCTAAATCAAAGGCATTAGGCTGGGTTCACACTGAGTTTTTTTGACGAGATTTTTGACGCGGAAACCGCGCCGCAAAACGCGGCAAAAAACGGCCGAAAATGCCTCCCATTGATTGCAATGGAAGGCAGAGGCGTTTTTTCCCGCGACCGGAAAAACCGTCTCGCGGGGCAAAAAGAAGGGACATGCTCTATCTTCGGGAGTTTACGCCTCTGACTTCCTATTGACATTTATTTGGTATTCAGAGAAAGCGTATTTTGCGGCGTTTTATGCCCGGGGCTCTCCGAATTTTGAAGCAGTTTTTCCTCCTGCAAAAAACTCTGTGTGAACCCAGCCTTAGTGCTTCTGCTTCTAGGGTGAAACACAATATTATTTTATGTGTTTATTCATGAATTTTCCATGACACTGTATGCCAATGAGTTAAAATATAGATGACTTATTTTAGTAACACAATTGTGCTATTTGTGTAGGTCTTATTGTAAGACGAATTGTTTGTTGCACACCAATCTAACAATTTCTAATTTAGTGCATAACCATATCACAGAACTGAGAACCTTCGTTTTTCTAACTTGTTATCTAATGTTATGGAAACAATTTTTTTTTATCTCCGGTGAGAGCAATCATGGCTACACCTCCCATGATGTTATCATCCCCATCTGTTCCTTAGATATTCACATCTGGGAGCAACCACCCCTATACAGAGATATCCTCAATTAAATTAATTTCAGCTAGTAAGAGTTGATTAATGACTCACAAAGGACTGTGATGATATACTACAGAAAAATACTTATTCCTGACATGAAATGAGAAATCTAGGAGGAATCTACAACCTGAACACTGAGGTTAGAAATCTAGGAGACTTTTGTGAAGCAAGAATTTGGAAATTTGGTTAAAGCCTAGTGCCAGCGAGTTAGTCAGAGAGGTTTATTCTAGGATTAGCTATCTGAATCTCTGAACATTATTTACCCCCTAGCGTAATGCCACGCTCATCTTCTAGTTTCTGAGTACACCGCCCTCTCCTGATCGTTGCGCCTAGCAAGGGAGTGACGTGACCACCGACAACAGCAGCAGGCTGTGGCGTCCTCTCTTCCAATCCACTGCTATTGTTAACCGTCATGTCGCTCCCTTGCTAGGTGCGTGTGCATGAAAATTCCGGCCTCTTACCCCCAAAAGCCATTCATCTACCTTCTATTACATGCTGCCCTGAATGTTGTAGGGGACACTTCACCACTGCTCAGTGCCTGGGCAATAAGGTCCTTTTTGTCCCAGAACTCGGCAATGGTTTATCCGTTTTGTTCCATTTGCTTTCATCCAGCATGTCATTTGATCTCATCTATTGCCTGTTGCCTGTCCTGACCTCTGCCTGTGTCCCCGTTATGACTGAACTCCACGTGCTCTGATCTAGGTCTGTCTCGCTACGTCTTTTGCCTCTGCCTTGGTAAAATTGGTGTCTTCTCCAAATTGGCCACTAGAAGAAGCCGAAATACACTCGGTAAAACACGTGTCAGGGCGATCATAGGCAGTTAGTAAGGGACGTGAATAGCAACTCACCTAGTTGAACCACTAATTCAATCTCAGGGCAGAATTTACAGCGTGTTGCTGGGGCATTCTTACAATGCGCCCACATGCAATCACGCTGATGTCGTTTTCTGCATCTGAAAATTGTATGGAAGCCATCTGAGCTGCCTTCCACTCAGCGTGCTTTATACACGCCATGACGATGTAACTGCAGTAGTCTCACTGCAATTTAAGTATTGCGCGGAACATAACAAGTTGCCACGTGGGACGCCGACTTAGTCGCTTTTCCCGTTACGTGCAAGGAGTGATATGCCAAGTTAGGTTGCGCTATGGTAACATTTTGTTTTTGCATTGTGAAGACCAATACCACTAGCAAGAGCATTTGTAACACGGTTCAACATAATTATGTTGCAAATGGGTGACAATATTTTTATATTATAAAACAATTCAATGGAAGTTTAATAAAACAATAAATAACTAATTGCTTATTGCGGTTGAAACTTTTGTAAGATAATAGATTTTTTTAATTATTTAGTGGCAAGAATCAACTAACTAAAATAAACACGTTGTCCCAATGCAGACTAAGTCTGAAGGTTTGGCAGAGATCATTGTTGCTGTTTAAGTCAGAAGAAGTCTCCTGGTCACCTAGGACTCCGCTTTGGTATAACTCACGTCTACCGCAGCTAAGAAGACTTCCTAACCCTAGTGAGTGGGCAACCATGGGTATATTAGCCTTAGAGGATGTGATAGTGGAGAATGAAGTAGCTACCTTCGCACAACTTAGGTCAAAACACCAGATTCCGACTCATCTCTGGTTCTGTTATTTCCAGCCTCGACACGAGCTTTTGGTCGCAATTTGCAGGATTAAACGTTAGACTCTGTATATCCCCGGTGGAGGATTGGGTGACTCAGGATGCGTTGGCTAAACCAATGTCCATACTTCATAGACAGTTATTAACTGTATCTTCCAATAAACTTGATAGAGCCCTGAACTGATGGTCTCAGAATCTTTCCTCTGTATCTACTGACTATCATGTAAGAAATGCTATCCGCTCTAACAGGTCCTTTAATATCTACAAGGGACTGACTTATGCAATTACATTTTTTCCACCAAATTTACTACACCCCTTTCAAATTATTTAGGGTGGAATATACTAGTCCTTCTCGATGAATTAGAATATCATCAAAAAGTTAATTTATTTCAGTAATTCAATTCAAAAAGTGAAACTCATATATTATATAGATTCATTACACACAGAGGGATCTATTTCCAGCATTTTTTTCTTTTAATGTTGAAGATTATGGTAACAGTTAATGAAAACCCAAAATTTAGTGTCTCAGAAAATTAGGTGGGTGACAACGGTTGGTTGTTATGGCAGCCCAGGGACCTAACGAAGGACTGACTTCACTTGGCAGGGCTTAACAGAAGCCTGTAAAAATGACGATATACTTCAATACGTTACTATTGAAGTATATTGTACCAGCGATCTAACGATTGCTGGTTCAAGTCCCCTAGGGGAGCTAATAAAGTGTGTAAAAAAAATAAAAAAAAGTTTTTAGTAGTGAAAAAATATTAAAAGTTCAAAAAAAAAACCTTTTCCCATTTTCCCCCTAATGTAATGTAAAAAATAAAAAAAGTAAACAAAATTGGTATCGCTGTGTCTGTAAAAGTCTGAATTATTACAATATAGCATTATTTAACACGCATGGTGAATATCGTAAAAAATGTAAAATGCCAAAATCTCTGATTTTTGGTCAATTTAGCTCTAAAAAAATGCAATAAAAAGTGATCAAAAAGTTCTACGTACCAAAAACAGCTCGTCCCACATAAAATAAGCCCTCACACGGCTCAATCGGTGAAAAAAATTAAAAAAGTTATGGCTCTCAGAATGTGGCAACACAAAACATTTTTTTTTTTTAACAAAAAGTTTATTATCAATAAAAGTAGTAAAATATAAAATAAACGATATAATTTTTTTTTCAGTTTCCCAGTACATTATATGAAACTATAAATGGTACGAAAAGAAACTACAACTCCTCCCGCAAAAAAATAAGCCCTCACACCGCTCTATTGATGAAAAAAGAAAAAGTTATGGCTCTTGGAATGCGGGGAGTGAAAAGCGAAAATGAAAAATAAAAAAAATTGCTTCGTCCTGAAGGGGTTAATAAAATGACCTATAAAAAACAAATAAATAAACACTGTGTGTGAACATAATAAATACAGAGTAACAAGTAGTCAGGCTGATTACATTTATTGGGGACATCCAGCCGTTTGGTCCCTAGGGTTAATATTCAATAATCACCCAAAAATTTCTGCCTATGTTTTAAACTTTGTGCCATTGATTATTTTAGAGTATATTAATTCAAGGTAATTTTTATATATCTTTTGCACCGCTTTTTCCCATTTCTTTCTCCTTCTAAAATAATATGATTCCTTTTGGTGCTGTATGCCTGGTGTAAATGTTAGTATATGGCAATAGTGATAGAATTATACAATACAATAATTATATTGTTCTCTCAAGTTGCACAATTATAATACTTAAAAAACTATAATACTTCCCTAATTGCTATATAATGAACACCAATAATCAATAGAGCAAAAAAATAGGAATAGTTTAACAGTACAAACCATTTTTAAAAACACCCATAAAAACACATTCTACAAAAAATTGCACAGAAAACAGGACAGCGTGTTTGCGTAAGGCAGGACATAACTCACAGGGATATCAAACATATTTGGGTCAACAAATAACACATGTTGCCTATCACATATAACCTCAATAGTAAGACAGATCACAATAGCTAAACCAATGCAACTAGATATCTACTTTTTTTTCCTATAGAGAAGCAAACCTCACCCACCATATGCCATAATAACTGTGTGCACACTGTCCAGCACCCCTAATTATAATACGTGTCTTCTCCTATCCACGCACGCCAGTAGTTGCTAATGGAGACTACTCTGGGGGTAGCCACCTGGTGTTTCCATGAGGGAAAGTCCGCACCTCCTTGTGGGGGTTAAGGGTGAAGAATTTACAATCCGCTCGCCAGATTAGCCCTACGTTAAATCTGTTAGCAAACCAGAAGTTCTGCATCGACTTCAGTAGGACTTGCGACACCTAGTAGGGACAACTATGAAATACAGGCTTCAAACCAGTGATTAATGTACAATGTAGATCCTAAACTGGTCGCTACTATAAAATCCTCCTAAATTTTTGGGGTTACCATGACATAGATGCTGTTTAATTAGTATTTACAGTTTTCTTTAGCTGCTTTTAAATACAGACTAAACTTTATTATATTAAATCTAGACTATTTTGGAGATATTTACACAACACAATTTCTTAACTGTGGACTAGTGTTTAGATTAGACCTAAATTGAACCGCTCGAAAACCAGAATAGACCAATCATCCGATGCAGGTCAACCATACCTGGACCCCCCGATCAACCATTTGCTATTAATAATGTTCCTGGTCTATTATGTAGAAAAGGGGCCTCTGAGGCTCTTCTAGACGCCATGGGCTCGGGTGTCTCTGCAGATACTTCACTGCAAACCCAGATTTGGTCTGTTTTCTGTTAAAGGTTTTTCCTAAATCCTATTAAAATTAAGCTATTAGAAGACCTGGTGATGACCCATTCACCACATGATGCACCCTTAAATCTGACGACCTAAAGCACAAAACCTTGAAATGCTGGCCATTTTATTTTACTTTCATATAACGTAACTGGCCTCTACGTTAAAAAGGTATTTGCAATTTAATTCTTCTTCGCATATTCACAGGATGTCTGTAAATGTCTGCTCCAGGCGATGAATAAATGAAGAGGTGGCGGTGCATGTGCGCAGCTCTCTTCATTCTGTTCAGTAGGTTGCCTCTCCATTCATTCTCCGCCTGAATGCAGCCAGCTGGCTAGCGGCTTCTCACGAGGCGGGACTAGCAGTGGCGGATCATCCTTATGGCGGTTCGGGAGGCCGCCCGGGGCCCAAGGTTCCCAGGGCGCACATGGCAGTCCGAACCCCACATGATCGCATGGGCCCCTCATGCCTGGTGGCCTCGCTAGCACCAGAGAGGGCCCCGGTGCTAGCGACAGCCACATTCATTTGTATATGAAAAAAACTGAGCAGTTCCGTCTGTGTAGGATGCAAAAGTTCCTGTTCAGACACAGGACCAGTGTCCCAAATAACCAGCAAAATCCAAGATACAAGACAGCACTCCAAATTCTGTGAAAAATAGGTTTACTTTAATCACCCCTTGCGACGTTTCAGCCCTACTCCATGGGGCTTTTCTCAAGCAATACATCTCAGTGAACAGTGTACATATAAATATATGATTTACCAAAATACACAATAGAGCAATAAAAATACAATATTGCATGGTTCTCTGATTCAAATACACAGTGTGCAGTAAAAAATCTCCAATGTGTTTAAATAGGATCTGATAATCGTTTTATACAAAAGCTATTAGGAGGGCATGTGTCGCCCATACTGTATGAAAAGACCTAAATATTATCTAATTGGATAAGTGCCAATAAATAAAGTGCAGGTGTGTAACATTAAGAAATATTAAAAACTTTTAATCATTGGTATTGGGCTCACCATCCGGCGGATCCCCTCACATGCTGTTTCGATTTCTCGGTGACTTCCGGGAATAAGTGCGCATGCGCTAGGCCTAATGTCTCGCGCAGGACTATTCCTACTCTACAATTCCAAAATGAGTCATGACATGCACTGGTAATTGGAACGCATCTCGTGCATGCTCTATTGAACTAATCTCATTCATGATGATTTCGCTGGAAATTTAACCCTATAAGTCCGACTCGGGAACAACACAGTTTGAGTCAATTATTTTCAAAAAACAAAAATATAGAGCCTCTACCCTCTGGGTTAATTTAAGGCCCAAAGAGAGGTGACGGCTCCCTTGGAACGGGGACATTTCACCCTTAGGCCTCATTCACACGACAGGGTCCGAGTGTCGGCCGGGAAAATCGGCCGTTTTTGGCCGATTTTCCCTGCCGGTTTGCATCCGTTTCCGATTCCGTTCCGGGCCGTGTTGCCGTTTTCACCGGCCGATTTGGACCCGATTTGCATCCGTTTCTTTCCCTGACCGTTTTTTAATCGGATTAATTTTTTTATATTATCTTCACATTACTAATAATGTTTTTTAATCGGGGGCAACTCCTGAAGTGGAATCTCCATGTGGCCGGTGATTCCGCTTCAGGAGTTTCCCCTGATGTCACTTTCCATATATGGACAGAGACATCAAGCGCTCTGTCCAGGAGCGGAATCCCCGAACACATGGGGATTCCGCTCCTTCAGGGAGCTAAAGTGGGGCTAGCACATAGCAGAGCGGGGAGATACCTCCCTGCTCTGCTATAGTGGCGTCGCTGCAATAGTAGCAGCCGCAGCAGCAGCAGCTGCTAGCGGTGCCATCGAAGGTGTCGCCGGGCCAGGGCGCTTTTAAAACAAGCAGGGGAAGGGAGCCAGCGCAGCGCTCCCTTCCACCTGCTGTACACCCCGGCCCTGCCACACAGAGTATCTCCAGCGTAGCCAATAGTCCGAATAGCATCAACTCCTCCTCCTCACATGCACTCTGCGCTGTGAGGAGGAGAGAGTGCGCGAGCGACGGTAGACCCGGCCATCACTCAGGACACATTCCGGTGATGGCCGTGTATTACCCGGCCCCATAGACTTCTATGGGAGCCGGGCGGCCGGGTACCCGGCCGAAAATAGGGCATGTCCCATTTTTTGACGACCGGTTTTCCCGGCCCGATCCGTTTAACACAGACCATACATGTGTCATCCCAAAAGGGCCATTATAACCACTAATGAGGGAAAATAGAAGCGGGACCATGTCCTAAGGTAAACTCAACTTTTGTGTTTATTTAAGGTTTTCAATCACATTCAATTTATTCTTAGAGATAGACATTGAGGTATAAGGCCTTATTCACACGAACGTGTATTACGTCCGTGATACGCTCGTGAAAATCACGCTCGTCGCACGGACCTATGTTAGTGAATGGGGCCGTTCAGACAGTCCATGATTTTCACACAGCGTATGTCCGCTGCGTAAAACTCACGACATGTCCTATACTTGGTGGTTTTTCGCACATCACACACTCACTGAAGTCAATGGTTGCGTGGAAAATCGCGCACGGCACATGGAAGCACTTCCGTGTGACGCGTGTGATTTGCGCAACAGTAGATAAAGAAATGAAGGAAAAAATAAAAGCACTTCCATCATTTCTTTTTCTAAACTTCAAAACCGCGTGTCATAAGCATGGCATAAGCGAGAAAATCACGCAGCCACGCAGCACATACTGATGACACACGCAGCTGCAACGTGCAAAAAACGCAGCGTGTGAATAAGGCCTTAGGGTAAGTATGGAATCAGTCGATATTCGTAATTCTTTATGACATATGCATGATAATTGGATTAGGGAATCCGTACTGTGTGAGTCTTCACAATTAATCTGTAATAGACAGTATCTGTGTCCTCAGATACAAATGAATACTATAGGCTGCAGGCCACGTTAGGCCTGCAGCCTATAAGGCGCTAGGAAGACTCCCTGAGCAGGCCGGCATGATGACGCACTAAATCACACCGGTCTGCGCATGCGTCCGACCGGAGCGTTGTGGAAATGGGGCAAGATAAGTACAATATAGTTTTCTTTTTTTTAGTGGGGGAGCGCTGTGTGGCAATATACAGGGGGGGAGCGCAGTGTGGCAATATGCAGGGGGGGGAGCGCTGTGCGGAAACATACTGGGGGGGAGAGGTGTGGCAACTTATGGCGGGAGCGCTGAGTGGCAATACATAGGGGTGGAGCGCTGTGTGGCAATATACAGGGGGGAGCGCTGTGTGGCAATATACAGGGGGGAGCGCTGTGTGGCAACATAAAGGGCGGAGCGCTGTGTGGCAAAATACAGGGGGGGAGCGCTGTGTGGCAACATACAGAGGGGCGCTGTGTGGCAATATACAGGGGAGGAGCACTGTGTGGCAATATACAGGGGGGAGCGATGTGTGGCAACATCCTTGGGGGAGTGCTATGCGGCAACATACATGGGGGAACGCTGTGCGGCAACATACAGGGGGGAGCGCTGTGTGGCAACATACATGGAGGGGAGGGCAGTGTGGCAATATATAGGGGTGGAGCGCTGTGTGGAAATATACACGGGGAGTGCTGTGTGGCAATATACAGGGGGGGGGAGCACTGTCTGGCAACATACAAGAGTTGGACCGCTGTGTGGCAATATACAGCGGGGAGTGCTATGTGGCAACATACAGGGGGGAGCGTTGTGTGGCAACATACAGGGGGAGCTCTGTGTGGCAATATACAGGGGGGGAGCGCTATGTGGCAACATACTGTTAGGGATCTGCCAGGTACTTCATCTAGCTATACTCCTGGGATTAATCAATCCACACCTGAGGCCAGACCTGCTCGACTGACACCATCTCCCACCAACCAGGGTGGCAGGCTCAGGAGTGGGAGAGCCTATCGCGGCCTGGTCTCTCGGAGTTAGCTCCGCCCCCTGCCCTTTATTACCTGCCCTGTGCTCTCCCTCAGTGCTTGTAATTCTTTTGGATTCCTTGCCCCACTGCTGCTTGCTCCAGCCTGCTTCTGCCGTGCTTCTGCCTTGCTGCAGTTCTGCTTGACCTGCTTGCTTGCCCTGGCTTGCTTCTGTCTCCGTGCCTGCTCGGGTGTACTCACTTCGTCCTGGTCCTGACTGTTCGTTCGCCGCCCCGTTTCCTCGTGGCGTTCCGTGGCTACTGCCCCTTCCCTTGCGTGTTCCCTGTTTGTCTTCCTGTGCACTTAGCCAGCGTAGGGACCGCCGCCCAGTTGCACCTCGTCGCCTAGGGCGGGTCGTTGCAAGTAGGCAGGGACAGGGCGGTGGGTAGATTAGGGCTCACTTTCCCTTCACCTCCTTCCTGCCATTACATAATTACAAGCCCTTACCTAGTCTACCATTTCTCCTACGCTGACGCTATCATGGACCCCCTTGAGACCCTGACCCAGCAGATGCAGGGCCTCTCCCTACAGGTCCAGGCCCTGGCCCAAAGGGTCAATCAGGGTGACGCTGCTTTAGTAGTACCCCTCACCTCACCTCTAGAACCCGACCTCAAGTTACCTGACCGGTTTTCAGGGGACCGTAAGACGTTTCTCTCCTTCCGGGAGAGTTGCAGACTGTATTTCCGCCTAAAGCCCCACTCCTCAGGTTCCGAGAACCAGCGGGTGGGTAACATCATATCCCGACTCCAGGAAGGGCCCCAAGAGTGGGCCTTCTCCTTGGCTCCTGACGCCCCTGAACTTTCCTCTGTTGATCGTTTTTTCTCTGCCCTCGGACTCATTTACGACGAGACTGACAGGACTGCTTTAGCCGAGAGTCAGCTGGTGACCTTACGTCAGGGTAGGAGACCGGTTGAGGAATACTGTTCTGATTTTAGGAAGTGGTGCGTAGCTTCTCAGTGGAACGATCCGGCCCTAAGGTGCCAGTTTAGGTTAGGATTATCTGACGCCCTGAAGGATCTGCTGGTTAGCTACCCCTCGCCTGACTCCCTTGACCAGGTTATGGCCCTAGCAGTACGACTTGACCGACGTCTCAGGGAACGTCAGCTAGAACGCTTCAGTGTGCTCCCCTCTGACTTTTCTGCGATTCCCCCCGAGGTCCCGTCTCCTCGCCCCTCCACGGAGGACTCGGAGGTACCTATGCAACTCGGGGCCTCCATGTCCCCTCGACAACGTAGGGAGTTTCGCAGAATGAATGGTCTCTGCTTCTACTGTGGGGACGACAAGCATCTACTGAACACCTGTCCCAGGCGCAAGAATAAGAAGCCGGAAAACTTCCGCGCCTAAGTGATCATCGGGGAGGTCACTTGGGCGCACAGGTATTTCCCGTTAATGTGAAACGCAATAAAATTTTGCTTCCCTTTCAGGTCTCGTTTGCTGGCCGGTCTGCCACGGGCAGTGCTTTCGTGGATTCTGGCTCATCTGCTAATATCATGTCTGTGGAATTTGCTATGTCTCTAAAGATGCCTTGTATTGATTTACCTTATCCCATCCCTGTAGTAGGAATCGACTCAACCCCCCTTGCTAATGGTTATTTTACTCAGCATACTCCTGTTTTTGAACTCCTGGTTGGCTCCATGCATTTGGAGCAGTGCTCTGTACTGGTGATGCAGGGATTATCGTCTGATCTGGTATTAGGTCTTCCCTGGTTGCAGTTGCATAATCCCACATTTGATTGGAATACTGGGGATCTCACCAAATGGGGTAATGAATGTCTTATGTCATGTCTTTCTGTTAACTCTATTTCTCCCCGGGAGGAGGTAAACACGCTTCCTGAGTTTGTTCAGGACTTCGCCGATGTGTTTTCTAAGGAGGCCTCCGAGGTGTTGCCCCCCCATAGAGATTACGATTGCGCTATCGATTTGGTGCCTGGTGCCAAGCTTCCTAAGGGTAGGATATTTAATCTTTCATGTCCTGAACGTGAAGCGATGAGGGTGTATATCCAAGAATGCCTGGCCAAGGGTTTCATTCGCCCCTCGACTTCTCCTGTAGGTGCTGGCTTCTTCTTCGTGGGGAAGAAGGATGGTGGTCTTAGGCCGTGCATTGATTATCGTAACCTGAATAAGGTCACCGTAAGGAACCAGTACCCACTTCCTTTGATTCCGGATCTTTTTAATCAGGTTCAGGGAGCCCAATGGTTTTCTAAGTTCGATCTACGGGGGGCATATAACCTTATCCGCATCAAAGAGGGGGATGAGTGGAAAACTGCGTTCAACACACCCGAGGGTCATTTCGAGTACCTGGTCATGCCCTTTGGGTTGTGTAACGCCCCTGCTGTCTTCCAGAATTTTATTAATGAAATCCTGAGAGAGTACCTGGGTAATTTTCTTGTTGTGTACCTTGATGACATACTGGTGTTTTCCAAGGACTGGTCCTCCCACGTGGAGCATGTCAGGAAGGTGCTCCAGGTCCTTCGGGAGAATAATCTGTTTGCTAAGACTGAAAAATGTGTCTTTGGGGTACAGGAGATACCATTTTTAGGGCAAATCCTCACTCCTCATGAATTCCGCATGGACCCTGCCAAGGTTCAAGCTGTGGCGGAATGGGTCCAACCTGCCTCCCTTAAGGCGTTACAGTGTTTTTTAGGGTTCGCCAACTATTACAGGAGATTTATTGCCAACTTCTCCGTCGTCGCTAAGCCTCTTACGGACCTTACCCGCAAGGGTGCCGATGTCCTCCATTGGCCCCCTGAGGCCGTCCAGGCCTTTGAGACTCTCAAGAAGTGCTTTATCTCGGCCCCCGTGCTGATTCAGCCCAACCAAGAGGAGCCATTTATTGTGGAGGTTGACGCTTCCGAGGTGGGAGTGGGGGCCGTCTTGTCCCAGGGTACCAGCTCCCTCACCCATCTCCGCCCCTGTGCTTACTTCTCTAGGAAGTTTTCGCCCACGGAGAGTAACTATGATATTGGTAACCGCAAACTTCTAGCCATTAAATGGGCTTTTGAGGAGTGGCGGCACTTCCTGGAGGGGGACAGACACCAGGTAACGGTCCTTACGGATCACAAGAATCTGGTTTTCCTAGAATCGGCCCGGAGGCTTAATCCTAGACAAGCTCGGTGGGCACTATTCTTTACCAGATTTAATTTCTTGGTTACCTATAGGGCTGGGTCCAAGAATATTAAGGCTGACGCTCTGTCACGTAGTTTCATGGCCAATCCTCCTTCCGAGAAGGATCCCGCTTGTATTTTACCCCCTGGTATAATCGTCTCTGCCACGGATTCTGATTTAGCTTCTGATATCGCGGCTGATCAGGGTGCAGCTCCCGGGAACGTCCCTGGGGACAAACTGTTTGTTCCCCTGCAATACCGGCTGAGGGTACTCAGGGAAAACCATGACTCCGCTCTATCTGGTCATCCTGGCATCTTGGGCACCAAACACCTCATTACCAGAAACTATTGGTGGCCTGGGTTGCCTAAAGATGTTAGGGCTTACGTCGCCGCTTGTGAGGTTTGCGCTAGGTCCAAAACCCCTAGGTCCCGACCTGCGGGCCTACTACGTTCCTTGCCCATTCCCCAGAGACCTTGGACCCATATCTCCATGGATTTTATCACCGATTTGCCTCCATCTCAGGGCAAGTCGGTGGTGTGGGTGGTAGTCGACCGCTTCAGCAAGATGTGCCACTTTGTGCCCCTTAAGAAGCTACCTAACGCCAAGACGTTAGCTTCTTTGTTTGTGAAACACATCCTGCGTCTCCATGGGGCCCCAGTCAATATCGTTTCTGACAGAGGGGTACAATTTGTTTCCTTATTTTGGAGAGCTTTTTGTAAAAAGTTGGAGATTGATCTGTCCTTCTCCTCCGCCTTCCATCCCGAAACTAATGGCCAAACGGAAAGGACCAACCAATCCCTGGAACAATATTTAAGGTGTTTCATCTCTGACTGTCAATTCGATTGGGTCTCATTCCTTCCCCTTGCTGAATTTTCCCTGAATAACCGGGTCAGTAACTCGTCAGGGGTCTCCCCGTTTTTCTGTAATTTCGGGTTTAACCCAAGGTTCTCCTCCGTCTCCCCTGGTTGTTCCAATAATCCTGAGGTAGAGGAGGTTCATCGGGAACTGTGCACTGTCTGGGCCCAGGTTCAGAAGAACCTAGAGGCGTCCCAGAGCGCACAAAAGATTCAGGCGGATAGTAGACGTTCTGCTAACCCCCGGTTTGTCGTCGGGGATTTGGTCTGGTTGTCGTCCAGGAACTTGCGCCTTAAGGTCCCGTCCAGGAAGTTTGCTCCCCGATTTATTGGACCTTATAAGATCATTGAAGTCCTCAACCCTGTATCCTTCCGTCTGGAGCTCCCCCCATCCTTTTGCATACATGACGTCTTCCATGCCTCCCTCCTTAAACGCTGCTCCCCGTCCTGGTCCCCCTCGAGGATACCTCCTGTTCCCGTTCTCACCCCTGAGGGGGTGGAATTCGAGGTGGCCAAGATTATGGACAGTAGGATGGTCCAGGGCTCCCTCCAGTACCTGGTCCATTGGAGAGGATACGGGCCGGAGGAGAGGACTTGGGTACCTGCCCGTGATGTTCACGCTGGGGTATTGATCAGGAGGTTCCACCTCCTCTTCCCCACTAAACCGGGTCCCCTTAGTAAGGGTCCGGTGGCCCCTCATAAAAGGGGGAGTACTGTTAGGGATCTGCCAGGTACTTCATCTAGCTATACTCCTGGGATTAATCAATCCACACCTGAGGCCAGACCTGCTCGACTGACACCATCTCCCACCAACCAGGGTGGCAGGCTCAGGAGTGGGAGAGCCTATCGCGGCCTGGTCTCTCGGAGTTAGCTCCGCCCCCTGCCCTTTATTACCTGCCCTGTGCTCTCCCTCAGTGCTTGTAATTCTTTTGGATTCCTGGCCCCACTGCTGCTTGCTCCAGCCTGCTTCTGCCGTGCTTCTGCCTTGCTGCAGTTCTGCTTGACCTGCTTGCTTGCCCTGGCTTGCTTCTGTCTCCGTGCCTGCTCGGGTGTACTCACTTCGTCCTGGTCCTGACTGTTCGTTCGCCGCCCCGTTTCCTCGTGGCGTTCCGTGGCTACTGCCCCTTCCCTTGCGTGTTCCCTGTTTGTCTTCCTGTGCACTTAGCCAGCGTAGGGACCGCCGCCCAGTTGCACCTCGTCGCCTAGGGCGGGTCATTGCAAGTAGGCAGGGACAGGGCGGTGGGTAGATTAGGGCTCACTTTCCCTTCACCTCCTTCCTGCCATTACACATACAGGCGGGGCACTGTGTGGCAATATACAGGGGGGAGCGCTGGGTGGCAACATACAGGGGGGAACGCTGTGTGGCAACATACAGGGGGAGGTCTGTGTGGCCCTATATACAAGGGGGGATTGCTGTGTGGCCCTGTATACAAGGGGGGATGAGTGGCACTATTTACAAGAGGAGGATGCTGTGTGGCGCGATCTACAGGCGGTTGTGTGTGGCGCTATCCACAGCGGTAGGTTTGTACCACTCTCTACATGGGAGAATGTGTGTCAATATACAGGGAGGAGCGCTGTCTGGCAACATACAGGGGATGGACCGCTGTGTGGCAATATACAGGGTGGGAACGCTGTGCGGCAACATACATGGGGAGCTCTATGCGGCAACATTCAGAGGGGGAGGGCTGTGTGGCAATATAAAGGGGGAGCGCTGTGTGGGAATATACAGGGGGGAGTTCTGTGTGGCAATATACAGGGGGAGCACTGTGTAGCAACATACAGGGAGGGAGCGCTGTGTGGCAATATACAGGAGGGGAGCGCTGTGTGGCAATACACAGGGAGGAGCGCTGTGTGGCAATATACAGGGGGGAGTGCTGTGTGGCAATGTACAGGGGGGAGCGCTGTGCGGCAATATACAGAGGGGGAGCGCAGTGTGGCAACATACATGGGGGGAGCGCTGAGTGGCAACATACAGGGGGGAGCGTTGTGTAGCAATATACAGTGGGGGGAGCACTGTGTGGAAATATACAGGGGGGAGCGCTGTGTGGCAATATAAAGGGGGAGCGCTGTGTGGCAATATACGGGGGGAGTGCTGTGTGGCAATATACGGGGGGAGGACGGTGTGGCAATATACAGTGGGGGGAGCACTGTGTGGAAATATCCAGGGGGGAGCGCTGTGTGGAAATATACAGGGGAGAGCACTGTGTGGCAATATACAGGGGGGAGTTCTGTGTGGCAATATACAGGGGGAGCGCTGTGTAGCAACACACAGGGGGGAGCGCTGTGTGGAAACATACAGGGGGAGCGCTGTGTGGCAATATACAGGGGGTGAGCGCTGTGTGGAAACATACTGGGGGGAGAGCTGTGTGGCAACTTACGGGGGGAGCGCTGTGTGGCAATATATAGGGGTGGAGCGCTGTGTGGCAATATACAGGGGGGAGCGCTGTGTGGCAACATACAGGGGGGAGCGCTGTATGGCAACATACAGGGGATGGACCGCTGTGTGGCAATATACAGGGTGGGAACGCTGTGCGGCAACATACATGGGGAGCTCTGTGCGGCAACATTCAGAGGGTGAGCGCTGTGTGGCAACATACAGGGGGAGGTCTGTGTGGCCCTATATACAAGGGGGGATTGCTGTGTGGCCCTGTATACAAGGGGGGATGAGTGGCACTATTTACAAGAGGAGGATGCTGTGTGGTGCGATCTACAGGCGGTTGTGTGTGGCGCTATCCACAGCGGTAGGTTTGTACCACTCTCTACATGGGAGAATGTGTGTCAATATACAGGGAGGAGCGCTGTCTGGCAACATACAGGGGATGGACCGCTGTGTGGCAATATACAGGGTGGGAACGCTGTGCGGCAACATACATGGGGAGCTCTGTGCGGCAACATTCAGAGGGGGAGGGCTGTGTGGCAATATAAAGGGGGAGCGCTGTGTGGGAATATACAGGGGGGAGTTCTGTGTGGCAATATACAGGGGGAGCGCTGTGTAGCAACATACAGGGAGGGAGCGCTGTGTGGCAATATACAGGAGGGGAGCGCTGTGTGGCAATACACAGGGAGGAGCGCTGTGTGGCAATATACAGGGGGGAGTGCTGTGTGGCAATGTACAGGGGGGAGCGCTGTGCGGCAATATACAGAGGGGGAGCGCAGTGTGGCAACATACATGGGGGGAGCGCTGAGTGGCAACATACAGGGGGGAGCGTTGTGTAGCAATATACAGTGGGGGGAGCACTGTGTGGAAATATACAGGGGGGAGCGCTGTGTGGCAATATAAAGGGGGAGCGCTGCGTGGCAATATACAGGGGGAGTGCTGTGTGGCAATATACGGGGGGAGGACGGTGTGGCAATATACAGTGGGGGGAGCACTGTGTGGAAATATCCAGGGGGGAGCGCTGTGTGGAAATATACAGGGGAGAGCACTGTGTGGCAATATACAGGGGGGAGTTCTGTGTGGCAATATACAGGGGGAGCGCTGTGTAGCAACATACAGGGGGGAGCGCTGTGTGGAAACATACAGGGGGAGCGCTGTGTGGCAATATACAGGGGGTGAGCGCTGTGCGGAAACATACTGGGGGGAGAGCTGTGTGGCAACTTACGGGGGGAGCGCTGTGTGGCAATATATAGGGGTGGAGCGCTGTGTGGCAATATACAGGGGGGAGCGCTGTGTGGCAACATACAGGGGGGAGCGCTGTATGGCAGCATAAAGGGGGGAGCGCTGTGTGGCAACATACAGGGGGGAGTGATGTGTGGCAACATACAGGGGGAGCGCTGTGTGGCAACATACAAGGGGGAGGTCTGTGTGGCCCTGTATACAAGGGGGATTGCTGTGTGGCCCTATATACAAGGGGGGGCTGTGTGGCACTATTTACAAGAGGAAGAAGGCTGTGTGGCGCTATCTACAGGGGTATGTTTGTGGCGCTCTCTTCAGGGGGGACTGTGTGGCACTATCTATAGGGAGGCGTGTGTGGCTCTCTCTACAGGGGGTCTGTGTGGCACTATCTATAGGGGGCTGTATGTGGTGCTCTATACAGGGGTGGCTGTGTGGCACTATCTATATGGGCTGTGTGTGACGCTCTCTATGGGGGATGTGTGTGGTGCTAGCTATAGGGGGGATGTGTGATATCTATAGGGGCTGTGTGTGTGATGCTATCTACAGGGGGCTGTGTGTGCCGCTCCCTACAGGGGTGTGTGAAGCTATCTACAGGGGCATTGTGTGGCGCTTTCTACAGGGGGCTGTATGTGGTGTTATATACAGGGGCTGTATGTGGCGCTAACTACAGGGGGGCACTCTGTGTGTGGTGCTTTACTTTACAGTGTTTAACACAATTATATTCAAGGGCACAGTGTTTGGTACTATTTTATTCAGAGGTGCAGTGTATGGTACTATTATATTTAGGAGCACAGTGTTTGGCACCATGATAATTTTATCTTCGTTTATAGGTGTGGAAATGTTGGAAAAGTGAGGAGCCGAAGACATCTGAATGGTAAATTCTGCAGAAATGGGTCATGGCCAGGAGAAGTCGTCATGAACTCTGGATCGGATGGAGAAGAAAAAAGAAAAAAAACTACTAGAATCTGTCACCTGTGAGTCACTAGATTTATAGAGAATCTGTCACCTCCCCTGAAATGTTTATTATAGGAAATCCTTGTATTTCACAAAAAGTTTTGTGCAGTCCAGGACGGTTAGACAAATGCCTGTTACCATTCCCCTTGTCAGGAGGATGTGTCCCTGCACAGTGTGATACTGATAGTATGTAGGGACACAGCCCTTTGACAAGGGGAATCGTAACACCCATTTGTGAATGCTCGCACAGAAAGGTAGTCTTAACAATAGTTATGACGCGGCGGTAGAGTAGGGGGCCTCAAGTTTGCGTAACAGCCCAGGGCTTATGGTCTACTTAATCCGCCACTGGGGACTGGGGTCATCTGACCCCCCATTCTGGAGATAGATGAGGGTACCAGAGGACCAAAACGCACCTATAAAATGTCTGCTATATGCCCTGGATATGCCATAAATGTTTATATTGGGAATATCCCTTGTGGAGACAGAGCATAGATAGTAGGAGTGGCATTTGCTCTTTATTTTGAATTAACTAAAAGGGGTTGTCTCACGACAACAACCCCTGTCAATATTAGGGCATAGGACTTCATAGAGTGGGTTCCATGCACGACTTTTGCAGGGAAAATGTATGCTAAGATGCGGCTTTGCCGGAGGTAACAGCTGATCACCAAGGGTCTCTCTTTTTATAAAAGGATTTTAAAAGATGTCCCTTTAATAGAAAAGGGGAAAATATGAAGAAGAACGGAAAAATAGGTTGGTTAATATATTAATAATCCAAGAAATGGATCAAATACATGAGGGCCAAAAGGAGATGGGCTCTTACAAAAAAAAAAAATTGGGCCTCCTTCCTGGTACTAGCTCTCGACACTACGCTCGTATCATTGATATTTAAATACTGTCCCCACTAATTTATTTTAATTATAACGCTTTCGAATCACTTGATTTTTTTCAGATTTTCAAGTGTTTTTATACTCTTAGACATCCCACGGCTCTTTACTGAGTGAAAATTAAACAGTGTAATAAAACCGTTCTTGACGTGCCCCTTATGCAGTAATTGGAAAGTATGGTATATTTGTATAGCTGTCATTCCAGGGTGTCTGATAAACATTCCTCAAATTGTTCTCCCCTCTGAGCTGGTATTTAGTCTTATGCCACGCCACCCACAAACAGTTGGCTGTCTGTCTTCCACCTTAATAAGAGTTTTACGGGTCTAACGATTAATAAAACACCATCAGCAGACCCTTTTATGATGCCTTCGCCTCTCATCTTGTACTAAAAATTTACAACTTTCTTCTATGAGTAAAATGGCAAATAAAACAGCAATTCATGGAGTTTAAAAACAAGAAAAGGCTGTCTGTACCACAACTATACATAAACTGAACAGACATTCAATCACCATGACAGTTCTCTCCAAATATATCAGTGCTGGTTTATTTATTCTATATTGTGAATGTTATCAGCAACATCTTGATGGGTCAAGTTTCTTGATTTACACATTTTTGCAGAGCGTAATTTTTTATCTATTAGTTATAATCTACATATGTTCATATGATTGGTAAATAAAATAGTTTCTCTGCTTATATAAATAGTCTAGTGTCTTCTAAATACAGGCAAAGCTGTAGTTAGATGTCCTAATGCAGATATTGTATAGACAAAAAATAGGCAGCACTCCGCTCAGATAGAGAGTGCTGCCTATTTTTTGTCTTATATACCATTGGGATTGTGGTCTTATCCTGTTGGCTTGCACCCATAGCATACCGGTGCGGCTGGATCCATTTGTTTTTATATATATATATATATATATATATATATATATATATATATATATATATATATATATATATATATATATATACAATCCAAGGGCATAGAAACACAGCACTCCACACATCAAGGAAATCAGGCCATGTGCTCGTCACCAGGGGATGAATCAATTCCCCTTCTTTTTAGATAGATACCAGCATAGAACGTAGTAACGGCACCAGGACTTCGAGACGGATGAAAAACAGGGTGGATTTATTCACCTCAAGGAATAACAGCAACGTTTCGGTTCAACAGGAACCTTTCTCAAGCCATCACAAACTAACAATGGTGTCAAGTATAAATAGGGGGAGCATACATTATACAGCAATCAAGCTAATAACAGTACAATTCCCATTCAATTCATGTGAATAAAAGCTTCACAACACAATAAACACAGTGTTGCAAAAGTGTATATCTTTTATCTGTAAAACGCCAAACATAGGCGATGTGTCAAATATAACAGTAGTGTACATACGCCATAAAAAGCGACAATAAGGGCAATTAGGATGATTGGGAAGGAGGCAGGGGCCAATTACAATTAAGTGAGGATCAATAGACTTACAGTTAGTAGTCCAATAGTAGTGTCCACATAGCCAGCGTGTACAGTCCGCGCTCTTCAACTGCGCATGCTCCAAGATGGCGTCCACACCGGATGTTCAATCCGGTGGAACGCATCAAACAGAGCGGTCGTGACTGCGCATGCGCGGAAACGGAACTTGCATTCCAATCTCACTGCGCAGGCGCCAGTCTCGAGACAAATCAAGGTATTTATATAAATAACATAGACATATAATTTTAGCGATAGGACTGGATCCAAAAGTTTAGATAGGAAATGAATGCATCCTCCACCGAAACCGATGGATTTTGCAGCCTAATGCCCATATTCCACATAACAAAACCGTCTATCCAAAACCCCATACATTATGAAACCTCAGATTTTAAGAACGATCAAATGCAAAGACCATATAATGTGACTATGGTCACTTTGGGAGCAATTAAGAGGACTCATGACATTACAAAACATCCTAAATAGAGATGTGAAGTGTCCCAAAAAAAGGGGACAATCATATTCCACACATATGCGCCACATATATTAAATATACAAAAATTAGTCTACAATTTGACCGTTCAAATGGAGAATAAAATTGAGGTTATGGATAAACTTTAATTAAATCTGGGCTGTAGTTCAATGTTACAAAAAAGGCAAAACAAACAATTTGTCACTGTATCGCTATGGTCTATGTGGGACAATACATAAAAGGCATCAAGTTGAACAATTCAAATGAAGAATCAACGATCCCCACCAGTGGCGTAACTACCGCCGTAGCAGCAGTAGCGGCTGCTACGGGGCCCGCGGCATGAGGGGGCCCGTGTCGCCCGCCGGCACGGGCCCCCGCCATGGCCGGAGGCTCCGCTAGCAGCCGCTATGGCTGCTACAGCGGGACGCCACTGAACACTATGGCAGAGCAGGGAGGTATCTCCCCGCGACCGCTGGCTGTATTTTTACGGCCAGCTGTCAGGGTCCTTAAAACCCGAGCCATAGACTTTCTACGGCTCGGGTTTTAACTTGCTGCCCGCGCGATCGGGCAGCTGAATGTCGGGTCTCCGGCTGTCAGTGACTGCTGGGGACCCCGAGGAGAGGATAGAAGCAGCTTTCGCTGCTTCTGTCTTCTCTGATCACTTGTACACAGCGCTGAATGCGCGCTGTGTACAGGAATAGAGAGAGCAGCAGCGGCGCTGTCTCTATTCCTCCCGGTGATCATGTGACTGGTCACATGATCACCGGGTGTCGTTAGTGGTAGATTGCTGCTGGGTCTAACTAGACCCAGCACAGCCCTATTAGTGACAATCGTCACTATGAGAGGGCTGATTTCCCCTGTAACTGGGGCTGCTGTGCAATTGAGTGTCGCAATTGAGATTCAGAATCATTGATTCTGTGCCTCAGTTGAGACGTGGGGGTGATAGGGGGTTGGTCCTCAAAAGAAAAGAGCTGGAGTGGATTTATAGGTTAGAGACCATGTCCCCAAAGGGCCTAAATATAGAATATCCTTATGGCCCACACATCTAATGTATTGGGGGGTAACTTGCCTGGGAACCTGGGGGGATTTTTCTGTATGGTCTCTGTTCTCTTTGGTGTAGTTTGTGGTACATGTATATAAAAATTCGTGGAGTCTTATTTTGACTCTGTATTTATATGTGATTTTTTTAACTATTTGTATATCCTTTGTATATTTAGGAATAACTGTTTGTTTATTCTTTCACTTTCAGATACACAATTTTCTTACAAGCACTGTGAAGGATGATGGAAGGTAGCAGAGGCTTTTTGCGTGGGGATCGTTGATTCTTCATTTGAATTGTTCAACTTGATGCCTTTTATGTATTGTCCCACATAGACCATAGCGATACAGTGACAAATTGTTTGTTTTGCCTTTTTTGTAACATTGAACAACAGCCCAGATTTAATTAAAGTTTATCCATAACCTCAATTTTATTCTCCATTTGAACGATCAAATTGTAGACTAATTTTTGTATATTTAATATATGTGGCGCATATGTGTGGAATATGATTGTCCCCTTTTTGTGGGACACTTCACATCTCTATTTAGGATGTTTTGTAATGTCATGAGTCCTCTTAATTGCTCCCAAAGTGACTATAGTCACATTATATGGTCTTTGCATTTGATCGTTCTTAAAATCTGAGGTTTCATAATGTATGGGGTTTTGGATAGACGGTTTTGTTATGTGGAATATGGGCATTAGGCTGCAAAATCCATCGGTTTCGGTGGAGGATGCATTCATTTCCTATCTAAACTTTTGGATCCAGTCCTATCGCTAAAATTATATGTCTATGTTATTTATATAAATACCTTGACTTGTCTCGAGACTGGCGCCTGCGCAGTGAGATTGGAACGCAAGCGCAGTCACGACCGCTCTGTTTGATGCTTTCCACCGGATTGAACATCCGGTGTGGACGCCATCTTGGAGCATGCGCAGTTGAAGCGCGCGGACTGTACACTCTGGCTATGTGGACACTACTATTGGACTACTAACTGTAAGTCTATTGATCCTCACTTAATTATAATTGGCCCCTGCCTCCTTCCCAATCATCCTAATTGCCCTTATTGTCGCTTTTTATGGCGTATGTACACTACTGTTATATTTGACACATTGCCTATGTTTGGCGTTTTACAGATAAAAGATATACACTTTTGCAACACTGTGTTTATTGTGTTGTGAAACTTTTATTCACATGAATTGAATGGGAATTGTACTGTTATTAGCTTGATTGCTGTATAATGTATGCTCCCCCTATTTATACTTGACACCATTGTTAGTTTGTGATGGCTTGAGAAAGGTTCCTGTTGACCCGAAACGTTGCTGTTATTCCTTGAGGTGAATAAATCCACCCTGTTTTTCATCCGTCTTGAAGTCCTGGTGCCGTTACTACGTTCTATACTGGTATCTATATATATATATATGTATATATATATATATATATATATATATATATATATATACACGTATGATTGCATTTACTCTCAAAATATAGAAATGAAAGATGCAAGGGCAGTAGGCTGGCCGTGTGGTTAGTACTCCTCCCTTGCAATGCTGGGGTCCAACCAAGCACGACTTCTGTATAGAGTTTCTATGTTTTCGCTGTTTTCGCGTGGGTTTCCTTTAAGGCACTCTGGTTTTCTCCTACAGTTCATAAAAACATACTAATAGGTTGATTTGCTTCATATGAAATTGACCCTAGTGTATGTGTATGAGATCAGGAGTTTAGATTGTGAGCCCCATTGGGGACAGGGACTGATTTCTGTACAGCATTGAGGAATATGTTGATGCTATATAAGAAACCATTATACATAGTACATGTAAAATACAAAAAAAAGTCCCTGGAAATTGCCCAAAGGTCCCACAAGGACAAACTGCAGAGCCCCCAATTTTTTTCTTTATGGTCTGTATACACTGGATAGTTTTGGTAAAGGGACTTGGCGTAATTGATATCTATTATCCGTTGCCCCATCTATAGGTACAGGATCCAATCTGGAGTTAAGACCCATTCATCTTTTTGTGTAAAATGTACAAACTAGTCAAGTCCTCTAGAAGGTGTATTTTCCTTCTTCTTATTCTGTACTAAGCTACATGTGACACACAGGGCCAACTACTTAACACATGGCACAAAAAAAATCTGTAGACCATATAGTGTAACCGATATCTATTTATGTCTATAAAGATATTTCTCCAGTAACATATTCTATTTCTTGGTAAATTTACCTCCAGAAAACATAATTTCTCCATTTTGTCCTTAATTGACCTTATAAACTATTTTAGACATTGATCATAAAGAGTTACAACACATCTACAAAAAACATCTGAGTCCCATATTGATTATTATGACTATAACAATATATATTTGGAAGGAACAAGAGCTGATTCTAAGGCCAATATGTATCAAGTGATCTTATGTTATCTCCAGTCTGATCACATCACTTTGTTAATGTTATTCCAAAGGGTCGAATCCAAAGCATTTCTAAAATGTATCAGTGTTTGATGGACCGGACTGTCACAACTGACATATATATTAAGTCTTATGATGTATACATTGTGTGTTATGGTTAGATGGTTACTAAGGAGATAAATAAATCCATTACACATACTCTTTGCAAACTTTGCAATTTAAAGGGATTGTCCACCTGCAGATAACTTTCCTTCCTGTGTATTTTTTATTGTACATTTTGGACTAATTAATTTAAGTATTAAATCCAGAGTTTATTATTATAGTTGTTCTGGGCAACAATCTGTGTCTTCTGAGCTCACCGCACAGGATGACGCAGTATTCAGAGATCAGTTTTGTCAGATCACATTGCAAAGAACGTAAACAGCTCTGCCCAGTAAAAACACGATTATCAAGTACGTACTTTTAGAAAAAGTAATGTATTTTCCATAGTAACAATTTCAGGTGGGGGTTACGAACTACGAATTAGAGTCATCTGTGGAAAAAAAAATCAAAAACAGAAGGGTTTTAAGGGGTTTACAAAATATTTTCTCTTCCTTTTATGCAATTTTGGTTTATTTGGTAATCTGCTATAATAAAAAATTTTGAGATTGTAAAGAACAGGTAGATGTTGTAAGGCAGTAACAATGGCACAGCAGTGCCAACTATAGTAACTTCAAAATAGTGACAGCAACTGTGCCCTTATAACAAAGAAAACCACATTGACTCCAAAGAATGACAGCCATATTGCCCCATAACAATTATATTTAAAAAATGCCCCCATAGCAATAACAGCCACAATGCCCCCATAGCAATGACATACATAATGACCCCATTACAATAATAGCCACAATGATCCCATTACAATGGTTGACACAATGACCCCATCACAATGGCAGCAAAAAGCCCCCATGACAATAACAGTAACAATGTCCCATAACAATGACAGCCACAGTGCCTCCATAACAATGACAGCCACTGTTCCTTGTATTGGTGTCATCCAAAGTTCCCCCTTAAGGGTGACGGCCACAATGCCCTCATGATAATAATAACCACAGCATCCATTTACCTTTTCTATAATTTCCTATATTCTTATCCAGCAGAAAGTTACTGTTCGTGTCCACCAGCAAACAAATGTTGATAAGGGTGGAAGGCTGCACAGCAGAATAAACCTGTAATAGATTTCTGCTGAATCTAGCACACTTGGGGGCTAAAATGTTTTTTGTTTTTTTTTAAATTCAAACTATAAAATAGCATAAAGCATAAAAATATATATATATAAAAAAAGCTAAAATTACACATCAATGCAATGCCTGATGGAGGAACTGGTTTGGTTCCGAAACGCGTAGCTCTGATAGTTCAATAAATATTTGTAATTTTACAAGTATTGTTCCACCTGATATTCATTGACAAGAAGAGCAGTGCCAGGAAAAAATAAATTTTTTCTTACATTCTCTTATATTGCTGTCTGCCTGGTTATTTGTACATGGACTACGCTTTCTGATGCCTTAGGTCAGTATACAGCTCCGTTAAGCCAAAATATGGCAATTGTAGGCCAGCTAGACGGAGGAACATTTACAGAAAGGTTTAAGTGGCCTTATTCGGGTACTATCTGCAATTATATGTAGTATTGTATGGGACACTGTATGGCACTAATGGGGCACTATTCATATGCACACTCCATGGCACCAATGGGTATTTAACACGTTTTTTGACGCGTCAGAAAACGTGCCAAAAAACATCTGAAAACGCCTCCCATTGATTTTAATGGGAGGCGGAGGCATTTTTTTCCCCACGAGCGGTAAACAACGCTCGCGGGGAAAAAGAAGCGACATACACAATCTTCGGGCGTTTACGTCTCTGACCTCCAATTGACATCAATGGGAGGCAGAGAAAGCGGTTTTCTGCTGCGTTTTTTGCCTGCCGTGCTCAATGGCCGTGGGCGAAAAACGCGGCAAACGGCGTGCAGGCAGGTCAAAATCTGCCTCAAAATTCCAGACGGAATTTTGAGGCAGATTTTTCTGCCTGCAAAAAACTCAGTGTGAACGAGCACTATATACTGTACACTATGTAGCAATATCTGGGTGTTATATGTACTATTTACCTGAGTGCAGTATGGTAGCATTATATCTGAACACTGTGTGGTGCTATCTGGGCACTGTATGGCACCATGTATCTGGGCATTGCATGGCTCTATCCAGGCACTATGTGGCATTGTTTAGCTCCTTATTGTAAAGGCTGACAAGGGAAACTTGTGGTCATTTATAAAAACTCATACACCAAGGAAAGCAGTAGTGTCCCCCATGACAACAATCACGCGCCATTATCACCTGAAACCCGTGGCTTTGTTAGCCATAGAATTATAGTATATCTTTGTTTTAACATTAATAAAACAAATCTATCTCCTTAAGATAAATATATACAGCACATTGAACTTGCACATTATTAAATAATCCACGTGATATTTTGGCCAAATTAGTATGGACTTTGGCCATATGGCAGGAATACTGCAGTATCTGTAGAAAATTATTTATGAGGCTATACGTGAAAACAGCAAATTAACTTTTAATAATTGTTTGATTGCTCTCCAGTTTTTTCATGTATTAGTTTCATAAATGTGCAGTGCGGACACCATGTTACCTTTTTTAGATGTAACTCATTTTCTGGTAAAAATTATAAAACTTATAAAAGTCAGTCAATTTGTTAAATCTAAGTAAAGCTCTGTTCATATCATATGCTCTTTACATTCTGAGTATACGCTGGTAAAATCTCCAAATAAATGCGCCAAACGTAAAGGCCTGACATATGTCACTGCATGCCATACAGTGGCATACATCACACCCATAGGCCCCATGCCAAAAAATGCATAGCGCTTTATTTTTTGTGGCCAGACTACGCAGTCATCAACGTACACACCAAATGTGGTGTGAACAAAGCCTAAAGCAACAATTTTTTTAAATTAAATTCTATGGAGTGAATAGAAGTGTATGATGCTGACGAATCAGTGACCAATCAGCATCATGCACTCCTCTCCATTCATTTACACAGCACATAGTGTTCTTACTAGAACGATGTGCAGCCACATACACAAGTGTCCTGATAATGAATACACATGACCTCCAGCCTGGACGTCATGTGTATTCAGAATCCTGACACTTCTGAATCTTTTCTGTGAGATTCCAGCAAGCCGCGCGTAATATCGCGAGATTACGAGGTAAACAAGATTTCGTTTCCCTTGCTGGAAATCTCACAGAAAAGATTCAGAAGTGTCAGGATTCTGAATACACATGACGTCCAGGCTGGAGGTCATGTGTATTCATTATCAGGACACTTGTGTATGTGGCTGCACATCGTTCTAGTAAGAACACTATGTGCTGTGTAAATGAATGGAGAGGAGTGCATGATGCTGATTGGTCACTGATTCATCAGCATCATACACTTCTATTTACAACGCCCAGTTAGTAAAACAAGTAAACACGCCCAGTTAAAAACACAATACACGCCCAGTTGGACATACGAAAAAAAAACACGCCCAGTTGTCCATTTCAAAGCTCATTTGCATATATATAAAATTGCTCATAAACTTGGCCAAAAATGATCGTTTAAAAAAAACAAAAAACGTTACTGTTATCTACATTGCAGCGCCGATCACATGCAATAGGAGATAGGGATTTGAGAATCTGGTGACAGAGCCTCTTTAAAACTGAAACAGAGCACCAGGGTTGCCCTCTGTCCGTAAATTCAAGGACAGTCTGAAAATTTGGGAACGTGTGTCCAGTGTCAGCAATAAAAAAGATTCATCCAACATATTTTTGAAGCTGGAGAAGCATGTGCTTATGATTGTAATTATCATCATTTTACAGGTAACAGTAAATGCTGCTAATATGTTCACATTAGTATCTGAGCTATAGACAGATAGTGCTTATGATCTTCATAATTTATTTATTTTTTTCCAATTTCTCTGTAAAAAAATCTTGCCAACTGTGAAGAGGATCTTTTTAATCCACGTCAGCTGCATCTTTTCTTACGGAGACCTTTCGATGTAGGAAATGGCGCTAGAAATCCAACTGAAATGTAAAAAAAATAGGAGCTATGGTCAACAATGCAAATTTTTGTATTTATATTTCTTGTACGGCACCATCCAACTCCGACCCTCCTTGATCTCTAAAGTTTTCCCAAAAATTGCAAGTGTAAATTTTCCACTATTGACATAAAGCTGATCATACACATTATTTTCTGTTGCTTATATAGCGCCAACATATTCCACAACACTGTACAGAGATTGTCATCACCCATATTACTCTTTTTCCGAAAGCTATCCCTCCCAACGCATTTATAAACTTGTACACTGAATTTGGGTAATTCTGTTTCTTTCAATGGGAAAAGGGGAATTACATCTGAGATGTCAGACATCTCTGGCAGCAGCATAACTTCTGGGTGAATAAAGGACTGGGTATGTTGAAGTCCATCATGTCCAATTATTTTTCCCTGACATCTGGCTTTGAAAAACTGTTGGGTTGCCCCAATTGGTTCTTCCACCAATCCCACTGAAATCGTTGAGTTCAGACCACTTTAATCCAATGTTAATGGCCTGCTTAAAATGTATATAATCCTCTCAAATATCTAGTCTTGGCTGATCATTCACCAAGTTCCTTAGTTTGATGTGCCTCTCCAACTTTTTTGAGAAGGGGTTTTCCATAGTTTTAAACATGTAATAAAATCTAAAATTCTTTTTTTGTACATGTGTAAAATATATGTGCTCGCTATTGAACATTGTGCACATTTAGCACAATTTAGTATTTAGTGGCACATTTTCCTGGACAGGTTTCTGCACGAAAAACATGATTTCTCATTCTGCTTTCACACTGACATGAAGATCTTCCTCTGGGAATTCCTGCAGACAGTGTCTGGGATTATCACCGGGATGTTGTTCTTACTTGAGATGAATAACTGGAGCATCTTCACGTTTCACAGATCTCAGCATTTCCCTCAAGATGAACTGAATTTGTAACAGCAAAGAAAGAATTCATTTTACATCTCATTCCACCTCCAGAATATCTGAAGCCGGACAGTAATAATGGACTGGTGCCTCCTAAACTGTGTGAGCCCAATGGAGACCCCTTGACTTAAGTGCTGTTATTGTGATATGTAGCTGAATAATTTCATGTAGGAAATGCCAAATAACGGCTTTGCGATTAGAAAAATTATATTAAAATCTGTCCTTGGTCCTGGCTGCACCTTCTCGTTAGTATTACGTATAGTCAGAACTGGTGTATTTGGTGACTTCCGAAACTAAGATATAAGCACATGCCGTTTAAGAGGGAATAAGAAGCGTTATGCATTTACGACTAATGTAAAATGACATACAGATGGGTCGGGTACATAAGACTGCCACTCAGCCCATACCAATACCACTCACTCAGCACAGGATAGGACATGTAAGGGCAGGAGTTCCTGCTGACACAGGGCCTGGATAAATAAGGGATATTAAATAATAGGGTTTACTATCCTTATATTTTTACATTGTAATATTTTTGCATTGTAATATAATTGCAAGAGATCTTCACGTGCTCCTAGTCTGTCTGTGTAAAAGGCAAGTGCCCTCCTGCTTATCCCTGGCCCATCTCCTGCTTTATGATATTTGTCGTATGGCTCAAATTCAAGTAAACCATTCATGTAAGTTGGATAAGAGAAAAAAAATCTGCTTCAAAGTGACAAAAATATCTAATAATACTTACACTTGGGGTCTTGATACAAATACGTTAATTTTCCTTTTGTTTGGCATTAAAATGGTTATATTTTACTAGAATATTTTCTTGTTTTTTTCTTGCAAAGGAACAACACTAAGCAGAGTAAAAGAAGCAGCGCTGCTTGCATTGGTGGAAGGCGTGAAGTTACACGTAATCTAGTTGTATTTATCATCTCTGTTTTATACCCCCCCCCCACCTATTTTTCAATTTGCTGTTTCTGGATATGGTCCTCAGGGGGTTTGTGGGTGTGTGAGGTGTGCAGGGGGTGGAAAGGAATTCCACTTTTAAAGCCACCCGGGGAGTTCAAACAATAGTTCAAATATAGTTTTAGGAAAGTTCTCATAAGGACAATTTGTGTCTAAATATATTCGAAAAATTGCGGTTCCTATTGAATTAGGTGCACATTAAACAAGCATATAATATTCACATTTGTAATGATACATGCTGTGAAATAATATAATGATCTAATAGTAAAAGTCACAAATATATTTGGAAGAATTAGGAATATGTGATAAAATATTTTGTAATGGTTGGGGAACGTCAGTGAATCTCCTAATACCCAATGCTAGTATTTTGCGCAAATAAAATCACACCAGGTCTTTCAAGAATCCTCAGTGCATGGAATCTCTAAAAGACTATTGTAATTGATAAGCATATGTGGCATAGCATAGTTTGATGGCTCCCAGATCATTTCATGAGAGCATCAGAGCTCCATATGCATGACCATACCCTTTACAAGTCAGAGGGGTAGCCCATACGTTCAGTGCGTAAGTCGGGATATCTCCTGATGTACACGCTACCCACGTCCATAGGCCTCCATTAACCCAACGAAGACCAAAAAAGTGTCCTTTTTGTCTCCGTCGGGCTGGTATACGTCAGTATACTTCTTTTTTTTTTTTTAAGGAGGCAATAGCGTATGGCCTCTATTACAGGTATACAGGTATATTACAGCTATACATTAAACGTATACGTCAGGAGTTTCTCAATGCAGTCCCTGGGTAGAGCATCGCTAGCAGAGTTTGGCCCAATGAAGCTCATGATATGACTGTCTATATAGACAGTGACGTTAGGGGCTATTCCTGGGCCAGAATCCCCAGCTAGAGCATTACCATCATCTCAAGGATCCTGACATCATTGTCCATACATGGACAGTAATGTCAAAGGCTCCCCCAGAACCGGAGTTCCCGGCCAAAAGCGCTCTGGCCGGGTACTCCAGTATTGTAGCTTTTGACATCACTATCCATATATGTGATGTCAAGGAATTCCCCGGCCACAGCGCTTCAGGTAGCATTCTGCCCGGGGGCTTTGGGTGACGTATCCCACTGTATACCTATACAGTAGGATAAGTTTCATCCCTCCATCAGAGGCATACGCCGGGTGTCCTCCTGACGTATACCTCCAATGGAAGGCTATAATGAGATGTGAACAGGACCTAACTGAAACTTTGTGTAATGTCAAGTGCCACCTTGTATAATGATGATCATATATGGGAAATACCGATAATAAAAAATGGAAAAATTATTAGAATAGTGAGATAATGTTTCATGTCATTAAATATCCGTTGAATTACCATGATATGTTAGCTGCCCCTGCACCTTTCATGATGTTGCACTATCTTGTGGCACTAGGGCCAAATGCCAATCACAAATTCTTCAGATCTTTTTTCAAGGAACTTGAGCTGATAATTTGCTGCTGGGCTTACAAATGCTACATAAAGTTTTCGGAACTTCTGAAACTTAGACAGGTCAATGTAAACTACTGATGGTAAGAGACTGACACATACGTACCTAGGCAATCCTTCACCATGGGCAAAGAATCAGTTTGCTGTCCTAGCCCTGTATCTAAATACCCTGGCCAAGGCAGTGTGGCTTGTTGGCACCCGCTATGACTCTGGTGATGAAGTCCACAAATAATGCCAACCATTTGAGAATGTTTTCAGATGGCACCTCTAGCACTGATATAATATAGATATCATTGAACTGAAATCATACAAAGTAATGATAGTAATAAAGGGTCAATATGATGTGTGATAAATATAAGCAAGCAGGAAAAAGCAATGTCCATCATAAGCACAAAATAATAATGTAATACTGATGTATAAAGACTGTGCTGTCAGCTCCACTCTATACGTAAGGAGGTTTATATGTATCATTAGCCAAGACACTAATACTGACAAAAGACCAATGACTTCATCTCTTCTTGTCCTCTGAACCCATACCAGAGGAATGCTCTTTTTATATAGAATGTGTTTAAGGTGGGACCATATAGGATGATATCCAACCAGCACTCTTTAGAGAAGGAAAACTTCTGTTATTTATTTCTTGTTACCGCATGACACCATGTTCTGATATGAGTTATTAACTGTCTGGCAATATTATTTTCTTGGACTGTAAGTGTTCGGTAAGGTTGTGTGCTTGAACTGTACGACTTTTCCTTACATAAATCATTATATTAAGTTTTCAGCTGTCTGAAGCAGATTTTCTACACTGTACCGTCACTAATGTATGTGTCAGTAACGCTGTTCCAATGTGGTTGATGTTTTTCATTGTTTTGTCTAAGCCATGGGCGTTACTACAGGGGGCGCTGAAGATGCAGTCACACCTGGGACCAGATAGTTCATGGGGCCCAATGCCTTTTACCCTTTTGTTTTAAAAAATGAGTGGTGTAAATTTTTGAATCATGGAAATCAATACATTTTGTGACCATTGCAAATTAAAATAATTCAATCTTCCCATTGTTCCTTTGTTATTAAAGAGGACCTGTCATGTCCCCAAAAAAATTTAATTGTCGCCATAACTGGAATCTTGCTTTCCCTCTGATTAGATTTTTCCTTTTTTAAATCTTTCTATGTTCGCTTTGACCGCTAATTCATGTATAAATTGACAACTGGGCAGTTTCCGGGGCGTCAACAGTCAACAGGGCATGAACCTAAGTCACTCTGATGGGGAAGGCAGGAATCCAGGTATTGTGGCAATTTGAATTTTTTGAGGAAATCTCAGATCTTCTTCAAAGGATATGGTTCAGCTATTTAATATCTACCACACTCTTTAAAGTGTTATACCCATTTTATAATATTATGGGTATTCCTAGGGTATGTCATAACATTATGATCGGTGGGGGTCCAACATCTGTAAGGATCATGCTGAGTGGGGTGGAGAATCATTCCGAGTGGATCATTATCAGTGGAGTCATAGCAGTCGGAGCCCCACCAGTCAGTAAGTGATAGAGATAGATAGATAGATTAGATAGATTAGATAGATAGATAGATAGATAGATAGATAGATAGATAGATAGATAGATAGATAGATAGATAGATAGATAGATAGATAGATAGATGATAGATAGATAGATAGATAGATAGATAGATAGATAGATAGATAGATAGATAGATAGATAGATAGATAGATGATAGATAGATGATAGATAGATAGATAGAAAAATATACAGTATATTAGATAGATATGAGATAGATAGGTATATAATATATAGATATATTCTTTTTTATTTTCGCGATTTTGCATGTTTTTTGCCCAAATTTTTTATTTATCCATTGAAAGTAATGCCAAAACTGAGGCAAAAAACATTCAAAACGAGAGCCGCAGTTTTTTTTCTGCCTCCCATTGATTTTAATGGGAGGTTAGTGGCATTAACCGCTGGAAGAAAGAGCATGCTGCTTTTTTTTAACGCGAGCAGCCAAAAGTCGCCTGGGGGAAAAAGCCTTTGCCTCCCATTGAAATCAATGGGGGGCAATTTGGGGCGTTTCTTGGCATTGTTTCCATGTCAAAATCAGCGCCAAAAATCGCAGCGTGAACTACCCCTCAGAACACTGTGAATTTATCGAAATACATTGCACAATCACAAACACATCAATACATAAAAGACGCACAGTAGTGGGATAAAATCTACTTGTTATTGCCCTAATAGTCCGATATTTTCGACCTGAAGATAATATCTTGAACAGACCATGGGATGGTTCTGAATGATCATTCAAAATCCTGTTTGCTGTACTCACACACACCTTGCCTTGTCTCTCAAAGGCACCTGACAATTCCAGAATTTTACAACCAATAAGGCTGGGTTCACACGACCTATTTTCAGGCGTAAACGAGGCGTATTATGACTCGAATTACGCCTGAAAATACGGCTCAAATACGTCGGCAAACATCTGCCCATTCATTTGAATGGGTTTGCCGACGTACTGTGCAGACGACATGCCATTTACGCGTTGTCGTTTGACAGCTGTCAAACGACGACGCGTAAAATGACTGCCTCGTCAAAGAAGTGCAGGACACTTCTTTGAAACGTAATTTGAGCCGTTCTTCATTGAATTCAATGAAGAACAGCTCAAATGATCGGCCGTCAAAGACGCCTCGCAAAATGGGAGGAGGAGCTTTTACGTCTGAAACGACGCAGCTTTTTTCTCCTGAAAACAGTCTGTTTTTTCAGATGTAAAAGCCAGTTCACTTGTGCACATACCCTAATAGGTCCACAAGTTTTCACCACCCAATATAACAACCGCCGTTTCCTCACAGTCGCCATACCGAACCAAACAGTTATCCCTTGGTTAAAACACTCTCATTAGTTGCTTGATAAAACCTCTGCAGAACCTCAGCACTAAACCCACATTTTTTAAATCTTCTTAAAAAAATAAATATGCTGTTGAGCATTCTGAAAGGCTATGTAAACCTTTTTTTAAAAAAAAAAAACAAAACATAATGAATGTATTTAGTGCTTTTAAACTGTTTAACAATAGACAGTTATTACAAATATTATTATGTTTTAGCGCTGCAGCTTCTATGTATCCACTATATATAGAAGCTGCATAATGCCTAAATTGTAAATCAAATCCGTCAGCAATCTGGATTGAGGGGGGCAGTTGATGGCGGCTTGTATGTGCCTCTGACATACAATATCCTAATAATTAATCCTAATACCAATCAAATCTAAATTGATAAAATCTAAATTGATGAATTTAGATTTGATCGGTATTGGGATTATATTAGTGGATGCAGCGCTAAAACGAAATAAAATTTTTAATAAATATCTCTTAGAAAACAGTTTAAAAACACTAACCACATACATTAAATAATATTTAAAAAAAGCCTACAAAGCTTTACATAGCCTTTCAATTACCACATATTGTTGCAGACCATGTCCTATCATAAGAAATAGTAATCCTAAAAAGATTAAACTCCTACACTCAGGGCGGGCCTTAGGTTGGATGGCGCCCTGTGCAGGACTCTCTATTGCCGCCCCCTACAAAAACCAAAAATTAACCACATATATAGACACGCACATACTGGAACATATTTACTGATATACATAAAGACAGATATTTAGACATACAGGCAAATATATATACACACATTCTGGAATATTTACATACAGGTAGATATATAGACGTACAGACACATATATACACACACACACACACACACACACACACACACACACCGGCAGATAAATACACTGATAGGAACATACACAAATACATAAAAGGCACATATATACAAGCACAAAGTCACATTCACAAACAGACCCATATATACCCACACAGGCACATATATACACAGTACAGATAATGTAGTAGATTTCACATGAAGTCCTATGTAACACCACAGATAACACAGTGATAACTCTCTGATTACAGATAATGTAGTAGATTTCATATGTAGTCCTATGTAACACCACAGATAACACACAGTGATAACTCTGTGTAAAGATAATGTAGTAGTGTTACCCGCAGTCCTATGTAACACCACAGATAACACACAGTGATAACTCTCTGTGTAAAGATAATGTAGTAGTGTTACCTGCAGTCCTATGAAAAACCACAGATAAAGTGATAATTCTCTGAGAACAGATAATGTAGTAGTGTTACCTGCAGTCCTATGTAACACCACAGATAACACAGTGACAAATCTCTGAGTAGAGATAATGTAGAGGATGTTACCTGCAGTCCTATGTAACACCGCTGATAACACAGTGTTAACTCTCTGAGTAGAGATAATGTAGTAGTTTTACCTGCAGTCCTATGTAACACCACAGATAACTCAGTGATAACTCTCTGAGTACAGATAATGTAGTAGTGTCAGTCCTATATAACACCACAGATAACACAGTGACATCTCTCTGAGTACAGATAATGTGGTAGTGTCAGTCCTATGTAACACCGCTGATAACATAGAGATAACTCTCTGAGTACAGGTAATGTAGAGGATGTTACCTGCAGTCCTATGTAAAACCATAGATAACACAGTGATAACTCTCTGAGTAGAGATAATGTAGTAGTGTCAGTCCTATGTAACACCACAGATGACACAGTGATAACGCTTTGAGTACAGATTGTTGTAGATGATAACTATACCCACAGACACATATAAATACACACAGAGGCATATATATATATGTGTGTGTGTGTGTGTGTGTGTGTGTGTGTATGTAGGTATGCATGTATGTATATGTATGCATATCATGCAGTGCATTATATATGAAAATGTGGTGTTTCCCTTAAGGGCAGCAGAGTATATAAGGGGCAGCAGGGTATATAAAGGGAAGCAGGGTGTATAAGAGGCAGCAGGGAATATAGGGGCAGCAGGGTACATAAGTGGCAGCAGAGTATATTAGGGGCAGCAGGGTGTATAAGGGGCAGCAGGGTATATAAGGGGCAGCAGAGTATATAAGGGGCAGCAGGGTGTATAAGGGGCAGCAGGGTATATAAGTGGCAGCAGAGTATATAATGGGCAGCAGAGTATATAAGGGGCAACAGGGTATATAAGGGGCAGCAGAGTATATAAGGGGCAGCAGGGTATATAAGGGGCAGCAGGGTATATAAAGGGAAGCAGGGTATATAAGAGGCAGCAGGGAATAAAGGGGCATCAGGGTACATAAGGGGCAGCAGAGTATATTAGGGGCAGCAGGGTGTATAAGGGGCAGCAGGGTATATAAGGGGCAGCAGAGTATATAGCGGGCAGCAGAGTATATAAGGGGCAACAGGGTATATAAGGGGCAGCAGAGTATATAAGGGGCAGCAGGGTATATAAGGGGCAGCAGGGTATATAATGGGCAGCAGGGTATATAGGGGTCAGAAGGGTATATAAGGGGCAGCAGGGTACATAAAGGCAGCAGGGTATATAAGGGGCAGCCCATAGACACTTACCATCTCTCCTTGTTGACAGGATCACAGGTTTCTTGCAGTATGGGCAGTGGGCGCAGATTCCTTCTCTGCTCTTGCTCCTCGGCTCTTATTTACTTTGTGTGTGTAACGAAGAGCAGAGGACAGAATAGAGTCAGAGCTAAGTGGCGCTCCCTACATGCTGGGAGGATGCAGTGTCCTGTGCACACAGGTCGCACACCCTTAAGGCCGGCCCTGCACACTAACTCCACTAAATTTCTACCAATACTAATCTGAGAACGCTCCTGCACTTTCCCTACAAAATCTATTTTATTTTCTCCAAATTCAAAACCAAATGATTCTCCTTAGACCACTTTTTCAACTGCTAAATCGCTGACCGATACGAAGTTTCAACCCCATCTATAATCCAGCCCTTCTGAATTACATATATTAGCAATTTCCCTACATGGGAATACCCCTTTTACTTAATCATTTCCTCATAAAGCCACTGTTTTTTGCTTCTTTTTTTTTTTTTATGGGGGAGCATTTTTACAGGTACACCTCCCATTAATAACTCAACATGCTTGAATATAGTGTGGGCATTAACCAGGGGATGAAAAACACATATGTGCAAGAGCAGTACGTGGGCCCCTAGCTCTCCAAAAGCTCATCAAAGAGCACCCCCTTATGTTTCCATAACAATCCACTAGTTTCTGTGAGCAATGAAATTTATTATCTCAGTCCTTTACATGCAATTTAACTGACAGTAAAGATTCAGCTAGTTGCTTTTAGGGTGGCAGTGTCCCCCCTTACCTACTTGGCCACTGTGCAGCTACACAGCTTGCACATATGGTATGTCCTTTCATCCCTAAGGCTGCAGCGAGAGGGCCATAATATGTCTCCATGTGGAGGCCGTATGATGGCTCAATACTGGAGTCATATTTTTGGTGACAAATACGGGATCAGATCTCATTAGGACAAAGTTAGAAAACCTTTCCTAAACAAAACCTTCAGAAAAGATGTTCCTTTTTTTTTCTGATGGAATCTGATCTCGTTTTTGGTACTAAATATATGGCTCCGGTATGAAGCCATATTATGGCAATCTGAATTAATGCCTAAGGTGTTATCTCCTTAAAATATAAAATGTTCAGGAAGTACAATACTTGAGGAATGGAGTTGAGAAACAATGGTGCCAAGGTTGTAGCTATAGAGGGTGCAGCGGTAGCAGTCACACTTGGGCCCTGGTGCCTGAGGGGGCCCAAAGGCCCCGTGCCACAACAGAAAACATCAGTATTATATATGGTACTAGGTCCTGTTACAGATTTTGCATTGGAGCCCAGGAACTTCAAGTTACGCCTATGAATGATGTAAATATAGAGAAGGCAGACTGTATCACATCTCATTCTCTAGAAAGTCTTCACAATCTCATTCCTCTCTCAATCTCATATTCCCCCAGTTTACTACTCAACTGTATCTCCTGTTTATCCCTATCAATCACTTTCCTCTTCATATTCACAAAATGTGTGTCATCTTCTCCCCACCCCTCATATTGCCCCCCTGCCTGCCGAGGCGGCTGTCACCAGCCGGTGATATATCCTAATTTCTCAATATCCCCACTCTTACTGCCTCTCCCTCTCCCCCTGTTTATCTGCTGGGTGATTTATATGTCCCTCACACACACTTCCTCTGCTCCTTTCCTCTGTCCCTCACTGTCTCATCCTCCTTCCCCTTCTCTCTGTATATCTGTCATTCACATGACGGCCTCTCCCACTTTATTCCTCTTTTGTCTCTCTATTGTATGGGCTTCCTCTTCCTCATCTTCATATATTATTATGAGTCTACATCTGCAAAGTGAAGTCAAAAAGCCATGGTCAAAAGGAGTACATGCACAAATACTTTATATCTATTGCAGAAAAATTGCCGTTTTTTTTAAATCTATCTATCTATCTATCTATCTATCTATCTATCTATCTATCTATCTATCTATCTATCTATCTATCTATCTATCTATCTATCTATCTATCTATCTCATATCTATCTATCTATCTATGTATCTATCTACCATCTATCTTTCAATTAGCTATTTTAGGATCAGCGTGGTCCCAGCAGTCAGACATTTATGGCATGCCCTATTGATAGCCCATGAATGTCGATGATGGGAAAACCCCTCTAAAAAAGTTTTCCACTCAGGACAACCCCTGTTAAGGAGCCCCCTCCAGTAGCTAGGGTGGAGATCTTCAGAAAAGAGCAGCTCTCCATTAACTTCAATGGGTGTTGTGTAACATAGTGCTTTAGGGTAAAACTAGTTATATTGGCTAATGGTCAGGAATGCCAGTAGCCATACATCAGCTCACCATTGGCGTAAAGGGGGCTGCTAGGTGGCAGGTTTTATAGGATATATAACATACAGATAATACATACTATATACATTATGCAGTGTTTAGTTGCCACCTCCTCAAAAGCTGCCGTTTCTCGTGGTTGACACAATCAATGTCTAGAGTCTACATTTTCTTACATTTTTAGGTAAATCCGTAAATAATGTTATTAGTGAGACATACCATACCTGAGAAAAAGACAATAGTGTGACATGAGTCTTTCCGAGCTCATAACAGTCACTGTTTATCTCTTTATGACTGCCAAAAGCTGTAAAACTGTCATAGGAACCTGTTCACAATAGCTGTATAGGTGTAGGTCTACCTAGTATCCGACTTCCAGAATAATAACTATGTAAAATGAAAGATTTGCAGGAAAAACACATTGTTATATAGGAAATGTATTCTAGATGTTTCTAAAATAAACTATATACCCACAGTACAAAATGTATGCTACCCTTTACACGGTGCGGCTGAACTTTGTCTTTAACACTTTCCATCATGTTTATGGAGGGACAGTGGCAGAACCATTTGACATTTTGAGGGGGCAGAGCACTTGTTTAAGCCCCTCTAGTTCTACGATGGCCTCCTTTACTATTAGTGCACACTGCCACATGTAGCTTAAAGGGCACCTATACCCAGGGGGACAGCGCCCACTCTAAGGGCAGTGGGCCTTCGTATCCATCCAGCATAGCCATGTCCTGACACCATCCCTGATCTTGCACCATCGCTGCTACTGCACAATCCCAGCCTTGTTCACACAGTGCGGTTTCGTGTTTTTTTTTACACTTACTGCACCTTTATGCTTACTTGCACAACTATATTCCATAGTCTACCTGATTTCCTAATGTTTTTATATGTATCTATCCGTATACTGTGTTTCAAGCATATTTGTCTAGGTTCTTAGCTCTTCTAGGCAGTCTTTAAATTCTGTCTTGTTATGCTTCTAGCTCTACCGAGCATATAATAATGATTTATTTTGTTTCCTCAAAATATATAACAGCTATGAACACTACTGGACTGGTCAATATAACATGCACAGTGGCTACTAGTGTAAAAATTCAGCTTACACACATATGTAGTCATACATATAGGACTGAGCAGCATAACATCCTAGGATGCCCCATCACAGGTGTTCTCAAACTATGTTAGCACATGAAACATAAGAAATCTACAGAAATTACTGAGGAAGACTTAACTTGGAGTTAGGCCTGGGCATACAGCTCCAAATATCCAGAGACCACCAATGTTACCAGGACTAGGAGCTACATGAACTGTATTATTAACTTCATTGTGCAGCACAGGGGTTCCCTATGAGATGGTGCTCAAACTTTCTAGACCATCGGTCGCACATTGGAGATTATGTGCTTAACTGCATGGTTGCTCCCAAATGAAAGAAGAGGTCCTCTCTGATGTAATATCCAAGCATTTCATTGCTGCACAGATTAAAGTCCCATCAAGATGACCCACACAGGCGTTAAAGACATAATATGGGCTGGTGAAGCAAGAAAGAAGCTAGTATTGTCTTGCCACTATTTCCAGTGATAGTATCTACTTTCCTCACGACCCGCTGTAGAACAAGCAGGTCACTTTGTAAATGTTTTAAACAAAAAAAATTAAAGAACTAGATGTATATTGGCATCCTTGCTTGCACTGTGGAGTGTATGTTCATGATGAGTGACACCTGCAGTTGAATGGGCTATTGCAAACCATTCAGAGAGAGTGACTTTTTAACATTAGTGCTATTTCTTTCCTACCATCTTGAGGGAACTACAGTCTGGTTAGGTTTACTGGCAGCAGACACTCCAAACCGCAGATGGGAATGTGTGATGGGGGCTCACCAACATGTCTGAAGCTGTATACTAGCACTGGATAAAATGGTAATGTCAGGTTTTTAGACTTAAGTCACATTAGGAACCTTAATTTTGTGTGAACATCAACACCTTGTGAACAGTACTGTACATAGAAGAGTATGGGTCCCATGGCAATGATCAAATTTGGCCCCCATTATGGTGCAAGCTTTTGTTATTTGTTTTTTTTTTCACTCTTCATCCCCTTTCCATGTTTCCTGGTCCGGTTCTCCAACACTTTCTTGCTAACAATGCAATTCCTCTGGAGACCACCCAGTAGCAAAGTGACGGAACCAACCCTGGCTGAGCCCCCTCTCTCCAATGGCCCCAAAACCAGCCACATGTTCTGCCTCTATGGTATGTACGCCCTTCCTTGTGAACCCTGTGTAACAAAGTGATAAATAGAGGACGCATAACTCTTGTCATGGGGTACTGGGCCCTGTGGCATGGGTGCCCATATGGTAAACTGTATGTTCTCTGCTTAAGAAACCTAATTCAGATATATTGAACTACCACTCTCCCAGGATCCATTTCTCTTCTGAGCAACTGGTCATTTCCAAAGACAGCAAAACACATTATATTAGGACTTGTAGAGTTAATGGGGTGGGGAACACATCCTCTATTATCCGGAATGAAGAGACGCCCTGAGTGTATAGTAGACACCTATTGACTTCAATTGACGTGGTGCAATGCTTCATTTCTCCCACAGCATTGATTTTCTTCTTAATAATAACTGATTGTGGTGGTTCCAATTGTACCCGCTCATCATTTTGGGGAGCAGTCAGTGGGCAACCTCTTTAAAGTGTAGCTAAACGTTTGACAAACTTCTGACATGTCATAGTGACATGTCGGAAGTTTGGATTGGTTGGGGTCCGAGCACTGAGACCCCCACCAATCGCTAGAACGAAGCAGCTTAAGCGCTCGTGTGAGCGCTCAGCCACTTCGTGTCTGTTCGACTTTTTCCGGAAAGCCGATGTATCGGATAACCGGCTCATAGACTTTCTATTGAGTCCGTACACGATACATTTATTTCCGGAAAAAGCCGAACAGACACAAAGCGACTGAGCGCTCACACGACCACTTCAGCTGTTTCGTTCTAGCGATTGGTGGGGGTCTCAGTGCTTGGACTCCCACCAATCTAAACTTCTGACATTTCACTATGACATGTCAGAAGTTTGTCAAACGTTTAGCTGCACTTTAAGAACATTTTAATTAGAATGGATACATATCACAAAACATAATAAAATACATAAGGACTGTCAAGTATTATCCATCTACATATACGATTTTGGCCGCATGTCACTGTAGCTGAAGTACAGCTAATAAGTTGCAAGCCCTTTTATTGTTCACATGGCAGACATGAGTCACTGGCTCTTTGTTTTGTAATGTCACTGTTGGAAAAAGATACAATGTGACATACGTCTGTATTTTTCTGTACCCAAATTTCTATGGCCCTTGTTTTGTTTTTGTCTGTCCCTTTGAAACAGGGACCAGCCCTTCAGCGGTTTCCTGTTCATGAGGCCATGGTATCACATGCTTTGGACTTGACAGTGATGTCACCACATGTGTTATTTGTCCAGTTGATGGAGTAAAACACCTATTCACCTTAATACTTATTGCTGTGTGGTCTCTAAGGAAAGGGAAAAGAGTGCACTGTTCTAATGCAGAGTCAAAGTGAGAGAAGTTACTAGTTTACAGCAACGCCTGTAAATGTCAAGATGCAGGAACTAAGGCTGAGAGAAAAATAATTATTGTTTTCCTGTGACTGCCATATGCAATGAAAGATGACATCACTTCCTGTCCAATGGAAAAAAGGCTAAACAGGAAACGAATTTGAAGACTAAAGCTTTACAGGTCTGATTTTTTTTTCTCCTTTGTCAGCATTCTGGAAGTTTAACTATTTCTAGCCTGGTGATAGAAACACAAAAGAAACCATTTAATAGAAAATATTGTATAATGAAGCGTCACAGAATTAAAAAATATAAGGCAGGCCCAGACTTAGCCCGGCTGACCATATGGTGGGTCCTACAATGAACTGCCCCTTCTTAAGGCACAGATTTTTAATTCGGATGCAAGTGATGGTCACTGCAATGCTCCACCCTCATTTTTCTGTTCTAGGAATAGCAGGTCAGTTCTGTAACACTATAAAACCCCTATAGAGTACTGGTGATCCCAGGAGGGTAAGGATACCTGCCAGCCTCTGGAGAGAAAGCTTTGTAGCACACCCCACAGATTCACTAGATTGCAGCTACTTTACAGTTGCTCCGCCACTATGTACAAAAGCTATCTAACCACCATCAAGTCAAAAGTAAAGTGGGGCTTTCTTAGTTTTACTCTACTCGGAGCAGCATTGCCTATCGGGGTGTAGAACAAATGGGATAATTAGGGCCTCTGTGGCAAGTATGCTACTATATCTTACTCCGCTCTGATGTGATGAGTAAATGAGATTTATAAAAATAAATATCAAAATAATAATATTAATAACAATAAAATAATAAAAATAGTCAAACTAGTAGTTATTAATGGGGTTGTCTGCAAAGAACAATCCATTTTTGTTAACAAGGGCCCTTAAAAATAAGGTGATCACAGATTGTCCTACGCCTGAGATCCTCAGCAATCAACTGTAATCTGTCTGTGGAATCTGGCAACAAGTGTTCCAGTCTCCTGTAGTGCCCCCACAGGAAAAATGATGCATTACATGGTGTCTATTGAAATCAATGTGCCATCCGTGTAACGTATGGACACATCAGGTCATCCAGAGAGAGACAGAGAGAGAGAAGTTATTTTGTAGTCTTCTTTGTTCCCTTCTATACCTTGGAATCCCTTTTTAGGATGTTGGAAAATGGATCTTCCAAGCCAGAAACCCCTATATGCTTTTTCCATTATCCTCTTGTCAGTATAATTTATTTATATCAGCCATCTTCTATTTGTCCAATGTTTAGTTTCTCTTCCCCGTATTTTTCCATTAAAGATTTTTTCGTTTGTTTTTTTACAACTTGAAGTTTTTGAACATGTTGAGAAACTAGACAGGAATGGCTGTTGCTTGGCTGAGGGCCCACAAAGCAATTTTACTCAATCGACCACTAAAACCCGAAACTTATATGTGATATCTATTAACAGAGCGTGAGAATCCAACTAGATCCAGAAATTGATTGCAGTGGTGTCACGATTTTCTGCTTTAATATGAAAACACATTAACTCTTATGTTGCCTGGTACTTATTGCATCCTTCAACCAACATATTTTAATATTATATTGGAAAGGTTTAGATCATCTAGTCTCAATCTGTTTATCCACATACGATCACTGACTGGAATAATCCCTTTAAACTGATTCTGAAGGAATACAGTCTTCATTTAATGGAATGCAGAGATTTCTTCACACATAGCTAGATCTCAGTAAATGGTTCAGTACCCCCTTGAATTTTCTACTGTTGCCAACTTATCTTGCCTTTCCTAGACAAGGTATAGTAGCACTGAGGTGCTTAGCCTATGGTTTGGAACCCTAACCACAAATGCAATCCAAGATGCGGAATTATGTCTCCGTTCTACTAGCTTTCGTTTTATCTGAATCAGGTCACTTTACTCAGTGATCCACATCTGTGCATTTAAAGAGTGCGAACAAGAATTTGCACCATAAAGTTTACAAAAAATATTAATTCAGAAAACTGACCAAATATCTGCATTTACCATACCAGCTGCTTTACTTGTATAAAATGACCCTCAGAGGCATGTTCTTCACTTTTTCCTGGCTCTGTAAAAGGCCCGAGGACAATGCCAACTACACTGCAGGTAACAGCAGTGGTTGTCAAAACCACTCCTCTCTTTTCATACAAGGATAAGTGTTATCCAGCTGTTGGGTGAACCTGGAACAATTATGTCACCCCCTGCCGTGCCCAGCAATGACTTTCTATCACTTTCTATCACTGACTATGCACTTTCCCAGCCCCTATTGCTCATTTGAATGCAGGAAAGCATAGTCCTGCTGGGTGCAAGTCTCTTCCTGGCACGCAAATGGGTATGCAGGAGGATCGATCAGTGCTTGCTTAGGCTCTATTCACATCTGCATCAGAGGCTCCATTGCAGATTCCGTTGTTGCTGCTTTATTGTGTCCGGCAAAAGGACGAACAATATGACGGAAACCTGATGGACACTTAAAGAGGCTCTGTCACCAGATTATAAGTGCCTTATCTCCTACACAATCTGATCGGCGCTGTAATGTAGATAACAGCAGTGGTTTTTAGTTTGAAAAACGATCATTTTTGAGCAAGTTATGAGCTAGTTTAGATTTATGCTAATGAGTTTCTCAATGGACAACTGGGCGTGTTTTTACTTTTTACCAACTGGGTGTTGTACAGAGGAGTATATGACGCTGACCAATCAGTGATCAATCAGCGTACATTACAGCGCCAATCAGATTATGTAGGAGATAGGGCACTTATAATCTGGTGACAGAGCCTCTTTAAGTCAATTGGTTCCATTGGTGTCCGTCATACATCACGGTTGCAGTGCCTTGACGCAGATGTGAACAGAGTCTTAATTGTATATAGTCACTGTTGCCAATAGCTGTATAGCACTTACACTGATGTGAAAAGAGGGCTGTGTTATCTGACTACTGCTTCTGCAATTCATAGAATTTGTAGCACATTTTCCATATTCTTGGGTCTTGGATGTTGAAAAGTAAAAACAGGCTTCAGAGGAGTACTCATTTTCAAGTAAAGCATCTGTTATGTTCAATGCTAATTTTTGGTTCATTCCCTCAATTAACACATTTTGCTCAGCATTTCACTTTAAAAGAACACCATGCACCATTCATATGTAAGGCTGAATTCAGAATTTTACTGCTTTCCCATCATTGCATTGTGGGAACTAAGACAGCACAGACAAACTGTTAAGTCACATGTCTGACGGTGGAGGGGAGCTGAACTGCTGTCTGTTTCCAAGGGCAACCAGCAGAATTTGAATTCAGCTATGTATATAAATGTAAAATGGTACAAAAACAGAATAATATTAAAATAAAACAATTTGTAAAGTTACTCAACTTATTAAAACTGAAATGATGCTTTAACAATTCCAATGTTTAGCACAGAGTAGTGAGTGGTGCAGTTTATTTTTCTAAATGTATAAGAAATATGTATAGACAAAGTTATCTTCATATGGCTGACATGTTTTACTGATCATTCGCATTATGTGAAATAAATCTTATAGCTATTGTGTATTTCACTTTAAGCCCTAACATACCGGGAGGGCCAAATGGTTCCTATTTGCTGTTTATGTCTCTGTCAGTTAATGTTTGGTTTTGTTTTATTAGTTTATCTATAATATTTTGAAGAGTCACTTAGGGTTTGTTACTATAAAGAATTACAAATAGCAAACATATGGGCCGGCAAATCAGGCATGCTCTTTCTACTATGGTACTAAAGCGATGCAAATAATATTCACTTGTAGATAACCAGATGTTTATAAAAGGGAGTGGAAAGAAATAAGACTGATCTAATGTATAAAAAGAAACAAAAAGTAGAAGTTGCCCATAGCAGCCTATCAGATTCCAGCTTTCATGTTTCCAGGGCAGGTTAGAAAATTAAAGAAGTGATGTGATTGGTTAGGATGGGGAACTGCTCAACTTTTTTGTCTCTTTTTATACATTTTTCATTCTATTTTATTTAAAAGATGTAGCAAGAGATGGCATGGTATTAGGAAATGCTGACCATTGCTCATGATGGGGTCTGAGTGATGAGACTTGGGTTGTTACCAGGCCAGTTATTTTTTCTTTGTGACAATAACAAGTGTCGTTATCTTTCCTTCTTTGCCACGTCCACCCAAGTGTCACATCAGCGAATTCCAGTTTTCTGCCTTTTTTTGCATGATTTGTGCAAAATTACAGAAAAAAAAAAGCCACAAAACCAACATGTTTAAATGCACCAAAAACCTGGCTGGGTATTTTTGGACGGAAAAGTTTGTAGCCCTAGCTCGAACCCCGCTGATCACTAGAATGAAACGGCTCAGTGCCTTGTAGAGCACCAAAGCTTCTGAATTTTTCCCTTTTTTACTCATCTTTATTCACTAGATTGGGGCTGATTTTCAGACCGTTTTCTGCAAAGCACCTAGACGTTTGCAATGCTGTGCAGGGGAAATGATAAGGGGGACTCAGGTCCTTTATTCTTATGATCAGTTGGAGTCTCTGTGATCAGAAAGTGACAGCATATCCTAGTAATATGCCATCACATGCTATTGATAGAATACCCCTTTATGTGCTAACAGAGGGGGGTAAAAGGAGTTACCCGCAGGGGACTTTGTATTCATCTGCAGAAGTTTCTCTTTAATTCATAAATGATTTGTGTATCAAAGCTAAAGGTACATTTTCATAATTTTCATTGTATATAAACTTTTTTGTATAGAATCTTGTTAAATAGCAATGATAGATACATACCACGACTTCATGTAACTCCATCATTTCCTATGGGCGTGACTAGAGTAAATGCTGTGTACAATAGTGGATTATGTTGGTGCTATATAAGAAATGGGAAATCACAGATAAAATTATTTTCTATGGCTGACTGCTAACTTGTTGATTTATCAAGCTGAAGCCAATGCCAACAGTCATGGTATAAGGTGTCCTTGCAACTCTCTCATTTAAAAAAAAAGATTTTCAATTTTTTTAAATTTAATTTCTTATAAAACCCTGTCTGATACTTTAGGTTCGATGTGCACATTGAGAAACTATGGCGGTAATACAGCTCGGTGCTGAGCTTTTATATCAGTGCCAACGATGTGATTGGATCTAGCTCTAGAAGTTCAGGGCAGCCTTTCCGAAAGCCTTTTTTTGGGAAAGGCTTTCCTTATATCCCAAGGATGGGATCGGATTCCCTAGTTGGGATCTAAGCATATGTCTTATGAGCCTTAATACGATAAATTTCTTGATTGTTTCCTATTAAATTAGTCATATAATGTGTGGCGATGCACATGCGATCGCTGTCGGTCAAACGCCCTGTCAGCCGACAGATTTCTTTTTCGACTGCCCCACAAACATGCAAACCCGCCTCAGTTGAACATGTAAGCTTATTTCCTTGGGGTGAGGGGAAAGCCGCTGCTGGACCCCTCTAAAACAAAGAATCTAAAATGCCTGAACCTTCTTACCCCAGAAATCTGCTGTTGGGGGACTAATGGATGACCTGTATACATATAAGGCCTCATGCACACAAACGTGCTTTTGCGGGCGCAATTCCCCCGAAAATCCACGGGAGAATTGCGGCCCCATTCATTTCTATGGGGCCATGCACACGACCGTAGTTTTTACGGTCCGTGCATGGCCCGGGAGCCCACACCACAGAAAGAACGGAGATGTCTTATTACAGCCGTCTTCTGCGGACCAGGCTCATTGTGCATGTCCCGCGATTTGCAGGCGGCTCGCGGCTGACAGTCCGCAGCCGGCCGACCCGAAAATACGGCCATGCACATGCCTATGGTCATGTGCATGAGGCCTTAGGCTTTGTTCATTTCTGTGTCTGAGGCTCCATTAGGGTCCTCCGTCGAAGTTCTGGTGAAAAATGCCTCCTTCTGGAAAAACAACGGACACCCTCATAGAAAGAGTCAATGGATTCCGTTGCATGCCTTAAGTCTCCGTAATGCTAGGGCTCCAACACTTCCTATAACAGAACAGAAGAATGGAAAAAAATTGCGCTGGTGTGAACGAAGCCTTAGACCGTCAGCTGATCCAGCTGAAATTGACGGGGTCGGACGACTTTGATCTAATGTCTATGGTCAGCTTTAGTGCTTGAGATAGGAGAATTATATTTTAAACCTCATTCAGGACATGGATGGAAGTGAGTTCTGCGGAACACGTCAATGATTTCTAATTTAATAAAGAGGAGCACTTTATATTATACCAATAGTATATATAGGGGATATAACGTAATTTAACAATTATTGAAGGGGGATTTTAGATTGATCACCATTACATTGTAGTCTTGTCCATGTTGGAAAGTGTAACTAAAAGTGTGCACAGCAAGTTATACTCATAGTTCTACCTACACAGCAACGTCGTGTCCCTAGAAATGTATTCAGATGCTGGCAACTGTGCATTTATCTCCTGTGCTGGGACCAGAGAGGTGGGGGCTACATAAACGGGTCTGTAGCAAGCAACGTAGATTAAAACAATAATAAATATGTTCACACAGGAACTTCTTTCCTCCCCACCCCCCTTATCCCTCCTTTGCAAAAGTGCTGTACTTTAAAAGTTTTTTTTTTCCTGGCAGCTTGGTGGAAATAGAGAGAGAGCTCCGTCTAATAACACACATAGGAAAAGGAAACTATTGTATAATGCATCCTCATCCCTGTGCACACACAGACACACACACACAAAAGTTTCCTCTAAGGTCCAGGGGATTCTTTAATTTCTCATTCTAACATACCCTCAGTTTGGGAAAAGAGAAAAGACATTTTTAAATTTTAGAAAATTCTTCTCCCACCTGTGCTCAAACCTTGGAGGTCACGGTGGGTAAGAGCCCGTGGTGACAATTTTTTCTACTTCAGGGGCCCGGGCGGTTGTGGTTGGTACTGTTTTTGTGCTTTTTTTTTTTTTTGTATTTTTCCTTTTTTTGTCTTTGCCCTGGGAATAATATTATCAGGTAGAGATATTTTCCTGTGGTGATACGTGAAACCTAAAGAAGGGAAAGCTGGAAATGAAGAGAGTCCTTTGCGTGATTCTTGGCATTTGGCTTGCTACTGTGGACAGAAAAGGTAAGAATTTTTGGTAATTCTGAAATGTTGATTGATTCTAATAAATGATTGCAGGACATGGTCAAATGTGAAGGTCATAGACAATATTTAAAGAACTAGGTCAAATATGTAGGGTATTGACAATGTTTGTAGGACATGTTTGTAGGTCGTGAATAATGTTTGTAGGACATGGACAATGTTTGTAGGGCATAGACAATGTTTGTAGGACATGGACAATGTTTGTATTCCACGGATGAGAAATCTGATTACTAGACAAGAGAACATATATCACAATGAACAATCTATAGGGTCACCCTTGATTTGTTACTTTATGGCGTTTGACATTGTATAATCCTCAGGACCTCCACCCCTGTTAATACACCATGTATAATTTACTAATATTGTACTACAGATTTATAAAACCTGTCCATCATTAACACAAGCAAACCATATGACTACAAGTTACACCCAAAACATAAACAAGGCAAAATCCTGACCGCAGCAGACCCCAGTTTCCAAACGCCTATAAACATCATGCAACATCTGTTATTATCAGGAAACAGTTTACACGGGATTTAGGACCATTATTGTGTAGTATATATGTGAGCTAATAGCGGAGGGCTGTTTTCACTTTTATAAAAGTCTCATTCTCAGGCATTGCAGCTTTAACTACTTAACCCTTAATATATTGAGCATGACAGTGTATGGACATCTGTAAACCTTAGGAGTTATTTTTACAAAGTTTTGCAAAATGATTATCCCATATGAACTATATGGGGTCTCTATACCTGGCCTATCTTAGTACTGCCTGGTATAGTCTTCACAGATCATTCTTCTCGGAATACACCTTCTAAATTCATGATCCTATTATTTCCCTGTGTTCCAACTATAGGTAAATCTCCTTTTCCATATTTTACCCTATTAACCGCTTCATTCCTTAACGAAAAACTTGATTTTCATGACCATTATATTTTCGGCAACTTCAATGAAGCTGTTAGTTGAAACCCACATTTTAAGACCATAGTTCATTTGACCTCAAACTTTATAAACCTAAATGCCTATCCATTTTACTGACTTTCTCTGAACATATTTGGACCATTATAACTCTAGTAATCTCTCCACCGACTCACTTGTGCATCTGCAGTATTTTAGTTTTATAATTTCATCAGAGAAATTATCTGAGAATTCTACGTTAAACCAGGTATAATTCAATCTGTCATACTAGGCAATCGGATAATCCCATATATGAGATTAGGTAATCTGATAATTCCATATATGAGACTAGGCAATCTGATAATTCCATCTAGGAGATTTGGTAATCTAATAACTTCATCTAGGAGATTAGGTAATCAGATAAGTCCATCTATGAGATTTGGTCATCTAATAACTCAGCCTAGGAGATTAGGCAATCTGATAATTCCATCTAGGAAATTTGGTAATCTAATAACTTCATCTAGGAGATTAGGTAATCAGATAATTCCATCTATGAGATTTGGTCATCTAATAACTCAGCCTAGGAGATAAGGTAATCTGATAATTCCATCTATGAGACTAGGTAATCTAATAATTCCATCTATGAGAATAAGTAATCTGATAATTTCAGTATTTTCAGAGTTTTTATTTTATAAAAATGTAATCTAACTTTACTTCCATATATGAGACTGGCAATCTGATAATCCCATGTATGAGATTAGGTAATCTGATAATTCCATATATGAGACTAGGCAATCTGATAATTCCATCTAGGAGATTTGGTAATCTAATAACTTCATCTAGGAGATTAGGTAATCAGATAATTCCATCTATGAGATTTGGTCATCTAATAACTCAGCCTAGGAGATTAGGTAATCTGATAATTCTATCTATGAAACTAGCTAATCTAATAATTCCATCTATGAGAATAAGTAATCTGATAATATCAGTATTTTCAGAGTTTTTATTTTATAAAAATGTAATCTAACTTTACTTCCATATATGAGACTGGCAATCTGATAATCAAATCTATGAGATTAGGTAATCTGATAATTCCATATATGAGACTAGGCAATCTGATAATTCCATCTAGGAGATTTGGTAATCTAATAACTTCATCTAGGAGATTAGGTAATCTGATAATTCCATCTATGAGACTAGGTAATCTAATAATTCCATCTATGAGAATAGGTAATCTGATCATTTCAGTATTTTCAGAGTTTATATTTTATAAAAATGTAATCTAACTTTAGACCAGTAGAATTGAATCTGTGATTCTACCTACTATATCACAAAGCTATTAGGTATAATATACAAAGCCATCTAATAACTAAAGTCTATACTATCAGTTATCGTATATTACAGATGTAGCAGAGCTGAATTTGTCATTTGTTACTGCTCATTGTGGTGTCAGGGTGTTATCTGAGGTTAGACATAGGATTGCATGTAAATCTAATCAGAGAGTGATCACCAAGCACTAATAAAACCAAGGTCAGTTGGCAAATTCAGCTCTGCTACATCTGCACCTGGCGTCCTGCAATTCCGCTGCAAAAATATTTGTTATTTCTGGTATTTGTTGCGGGTTTTACCTCCCCATTGAATTCAATAGGGAAAACCTGCAACAAAACATTAATCCTGCATGGTGTATGTTGTTTTTATGCAGTTGTATTTAAATGTATATACAGTTTGAGCTGTGGGATTACGTTTTATACTGGCCAAACATATGCCAAAAGAACACCCCGTTTGTATAGGCATTTCCGTTAAAGTTTGTGGGCACGTAGGAGTATACATTGGGAGACTTTTTGGGCATATACCCCGACCGTGCACCACAGACATGAAGTGAATGAAATCTTAAACCTTAAGAAATGATGTGACTAAGTGGCTATGATTCTCTTCTGGCCATAGGCCCTCAGGCACTACCCTAATGCCCAAATGGTCAGCACACCCCTGTAGTGATCTGATACTGGGAAATGACTTATCATCATGTATCAGATAGTAAATTGCAGGATGTATCACATATAACCTAATACAATATATAGATCACATATAGCCTAATACAATATATAGATCACATATAGCCTAATACAATATATAGATCACATATAGCCTAATACAATATATAGTTCACATATAGCCTAATACAATATATAGATCACATATAGCCTAATACAATATATAGATCACATATAGCCTAATACAATATATAGATCACATATAGCCTAATACAATATATAGTTCACATATAGCCTAATACAATATATAGATCACATATAGCCTAATACAATATATAGTTCACATATAGCCTAATACAATATATAGATCACATATAGCTTTATACAACATACTTCAGCAGAACACATACCAGTAGATCCCTATTGTTTCTGGACTGATTGAATGATCACAATACACTCTTCATGGACTGTCCCAACATAAAGTAAGGCTGGAGATTTTTGCTATGATCTGACCGACAATTACATCTTAGGGTAAATGAAGATGGATATATGGACATAGAGTTGTAGCAAGGCTTTTCTTACTCCGGGAAAAAATTCATCCCTGCCTGATGCTTGATCACTTGTTATATATCATATCGCATCCCACACACCTTTGTCTTAACACATCTTAATTTATAGTACAAGCATATACTGTATAAACATCCAGGCTAACATTCTTTTTATAACCTACCACTGCCCATGACACCCCATTATAATACCATCCATCCAGCATCAGCACTTCATTAAAATTCTCCCCATTATGTTACCATTCCAAAGCCTATTATCATCATCCTACAACATCAAGAAAACATTAGATTATTCCTGCACCTGACAAGTCCAATGCCCAATTATCATTCCCTGTGTCCATGCCCTCTCTTCACTATGGCTGAGCCCTACAGTGTTACTATAAACCATCTGGGCATGTTATCAGGCTCGGACTTGCCCACCAGAGTATCAGACGACCATCCGGTGCCAAATATTGGGCAGAAAACAACCCCATTTGGAGTTGACTTTGGAGCCAATCACTTGCCTCTAGGGTCTATTTCTTAGGGGTTCATCGATTATATGTCCTGTGTGGTGGATGTGCACACTGTCTGTTTTGATGAAGTGTGGCCCTTAGAATCCTTTTTTCTGGTGGGCACAAGGAACCCCAGTCTGACGCTACATCTTATGTCTGAACCCGCAACAAATGCCTATTCCTATGCTTATAAATGACCCTCAAATTGCTTTGCAGTTCTGGTAAGGCCTATTTATATGGAGTAATTGTGGTTCCAATGGGAATGATAATAAGCACCGGTAACGATAATGGACCAACGTAAGTGAGATAATAATTAGATGGAACGTTGATGGAACGTTGATCATCACTGGGGAAATTGATCGAGGAAGCATTACATTTTTAACTATTACCTGGGCACAAATCACATTACAATTATAACAATATCCTTAATCCTCCACGTAAATGGGATTTTGTCTATAAAATCGCCAACTAATTTAGTGCATAACGATAGTCATTGCTGAGTAACGCTGGTGGTGGCCCAAAAAGAATGTTACCCCAATCAAATTAGAGCCTTTATTTTTTTAAGGTAGTATAGAAAAACCTGATTGGTTGTCATGAGCAGGCAACTGCTTAGCTTTTTCTTTAAGGTCGTTTTTTAAGTATGGCGCATCAGCAGGAATATATACAGGATATGGGGGTCCACATCTTGGTCGCACCCCCCTACTACTAATTTTTTTTTTACATTAAATGGACCCGAGGGTCTGGAACTAAAGAAAATCAGTCCGGAAGGGCACCACATGTACATTTGGGCTGGGCAGCAGTATTGTATATTCTGGTATTAGATGATCTGGGATATTATCCTATCCATCTCCTAGTATTGTATATAGAAATAACATACATATGTGCTCTTTGAAGAAACCGTAATTCAGCTCTAATTTCTCAGCGCTAGATAAACTATGAGAGATTATCTAAAATTGGTTTATTGTAGTCAAGAGAAGGGATTGTAAAGTGGGGGTGGGGCAGTCATAATATCTGCAATTTATTTTTGGCTTATTAGTCCTACAGAACTAAAAGCTCCTTAATACTAAGCATCTGGATGACATTTTACACAGAAAGAACTCTCAGGATATATATTAAAAAAAAATACCAGCTCTAATAAGTAAAGATAGTAAAAAAATTAAAATAGAGTATCAAAAAGACTTGAAGGTATCACCTACCAGATGTTCATACAACCGTCCCGTGAGATACAGCGTATTGTTTATTATTGTACTGTTGGAGCGTGTTGTATATTACTGAATATACTCAATGTATAACTCACCTGGAAAGAGTTGAGATTCTAGAAACTGTAATACCAGTCCCAACCAACAGTGGGTGCTAATTCTTTTGTTCTATAAAACATTATTCTTCAACTACAAAAGATATTTTTTACATTGCACAATCTTACGGATATAGCAGAGCTGAATTTGTCATTTAAGCCATTGTGTTGAATTTTCTTGCATCCCTATAACCTTGTAGGTAATGAAAGGTAGTTTACCTACAGTTCTATATACAGTAGTCCCTCAACATAAAATATTAATTGGTTCCGGGACAACCATTGTAAGTAGAAACCATAATCCTATGGAAAACAGGTAATTGGTTCCAAAGCCCCCAAAATTTCCAGCCGAAACAATAAAAAAGGTGGATTGAAGACAAATAAGCACAAAAATACAAAGAAAGCATGTATTGTAAGTAATATAACAGTACGAAGGAACAACTGGAAACTGGTTAATCATTGTCAAATCTCTTTTTATTGGTGATACAGTACAGTGGTCCCTCAAGTTACAATATTAATTGGTTCTGGGACGACGATTGCAAGTTGAAAATATTGTAACTTGAGACCATAACTCTATGGAAAACTAGTAATTGGTTCCAAAGCCCCCAAAATGTCAACCATAGCTAAGAAAAACAGATGATTTAGCAGATAACTAGTACAGATAAAGCAAGTTCTCACATATAAAAGTCAGAAATACTGTAGTTGGTGGAGGCTGTAAAGCAGTGTCTTCGATGAGGACAGGAGCCTGTACAGTACACAGTGTACCAGAAATATAACATCGAGCCGCCCTCACCTGGTGTCCAAAGGAGCAACTCATCCTGGCGCAGGTAAAGAGCAGTACTGGACATGTAGTACTCTACTGTAGAGAGGCGCTACTGGACAGCCAATCAGGGCATGCACTGGATCTTCCAGCCAATCACTTGCGATCAAGATCCAGACTTTTTTGTGGCATTGTATGTTGAATGTGGTTTCAAGTTACAATGTCCCAGGAAAGACCACTGTATGTTGAAAATATTGTAACCTGAGGCCATTGTAACTTGGGGGACCAATGTAATGTAAATGGGGCATATTTATCAATGCAATTGTTCCAGTCTTCAGGAATTCAAAAGGATGTCCCGTTGTGCTACATTTATCAATGTGTAAAAATTAGACAATGGCGCATAATTTTATATTTGGCACAACTCAAAGTTGTACTTTAATGGTTGTTAATAAGAAGTTTGGTAAAACCAGCAGAAGTTGTAGCCAGAACACAATTAAAAATGACGCTACGGTATCCCAAATTTGGCGCTTTGCTCTAATGCACATAACACCACAATAGCGATGTGTTTAATTTAATAAATATTCCCCAATGTGATATCACAATGAGTTTTACCAAATTAGAAACTCCACTCTGTTTACAGTATATTAATGTAAATTACACTAATCCGCTAAGTATTGGTAGTGAAAGGAAGTGGTCTATACTTTTTTTCTCCTCTGCATTAAGAATTACACTAAGCCCAAATGTATTTGAAAAAAGAAACAGAAATCAGTTTTATTTTGTGTAGCAATAAACCACATGACCTTACCATTCATTTTAGGTTCCACGATACAATAGCAATGTCATGGTGATAGATCGTCTTTAAAATGGTGTCTGAACGTTAAGCAGTCTTACAGGGGCAACGTCATGTTATTACGTTAACATGGTTCCATTCCGAGAGCTGTAAATATTAACTCCACGTCATAAGCATCTCTCATGTTTGAGAAATAAGTTGTAAAATTGGGCTTTCAACCTTAAAGAGGACCTTTCAACTCTCTTGACATGCCTGTTTTATTAAACACTTGCATTCTCTATAAAACAATAATTCTGGCGCATCTTTTCTTAGAACTCTATGTTGTTCCGTTCCTCTGTTATTCTTCCTACAAATTTATGAATAAATTAACAACTAGGTGTTACCAGTTGGGGGTGTGTCTTTACACAGTCTGGCACTGTCCTATCAGTACTCACAGTTTCAGACTATTTAGGGACACGCCCCATTGACAAGGGGAATGGTAACATTCAGTTGTCAATTTATTCATAAATTTCTAGGAGGAATAACAAAGGAACAGCACAATGCAGAGTTCTTAGAAAATATGCTCCAGAATTGTTATTTCATGGGGAGTACAAGTACTTACTAAAACCGACATGTCAGGAGAGGCGACAGGTCCTCTTTAAGGATTTGCATTCTGACCTAGTTTTTCCACCCCTGCACAATGAAAGAGATATTATTTTCTGCTTTTCAGGTTTTTTGGTATTAAAATCCTAGTCCATGAAGTTCTTGTTGATGGGCTGTAAATCAAAGGTCACTTCCATGTGAAATGTTTTAGGCAGCAAATACTCAGCTTTGATCATAATGTTCTACTTATGGCCTAAAAGGAAAGGGTGATGAGAGCATGAGGTTGAAGCTGTGTATCGGAAGGGGCACTCACTGACGCACAAAGGACTTTTGTTGCACTCTATTGTAAAATCAACTGTATTTTAGTTGGCTTCTCACCATCATACATTAGTATAGTAACATAACACAGTGGTTCTTAGAGTACCATTATTCCTATATTTACCCTATACGGTACATTATTATAATGTATGGTTCAAAGTCAGATGGCCTGTGTACATAGAGAAATCACATGTGGCTGCTATGGGGACGTTGGAGAGACGGGACCCAGTACTGGTTGGTCCCATCCCCTTTGCTATTGGTGGTGAGTACCTGTGCAAGACTCCCCTCTAAATAGGAATGATAAGGTTAGTAAAGGGGATGGGAATCGGCCCAGGGGTCATGGAAAGAGCATGAAAGGGGAAACAATAGGTGGCAAAACCTAGCAACATAATCGGGTGCCTATTTCGATTTTTGCTATGGAGTCCCCCACACTTGTATGTATGCCGCTGCGTGTGTATTTGAAAGTTTATTTTTTCTAATCTACTTTTAAACCTATTGTCCCTGCACTAATGTCTTGAGGTGGGTTCCTTTGTAAGGCTTTTTTCACATCTGCGTCAGGGCTTTCCGTCAAAATGGAGCCCTGACTGACACAAACGGAAACCAGAGGTTTTCCTTTCAATCACCATTGATTTCAATGGTGACGGATTCGGTGTCAATGGTTTCCGTTTGTCTCAGTTGTGCAGGGGTTCCATTGGGTTCCGTCATTTTGACGGAATCAATAGCGTAGTCGTCTACACTATTGATTCTGTCAAAAAGACGGAACCCCTGCACAGCTGAGACAAACGGAAACCATTGGCACCAGATCCGTTACCACTGAAATCAATGGTAATGGAAACGGAAACCTCTGGTTTCCATTTGTGTCAGTCATGGCTCCGTTTCGACGGAAAGCTCAGATGGAGCGTCCGAATGGAGCCCTGACGCAGATGTGAACAAAGCCTAAGTCAGCTGAACCTTAGCAGGGTTTTAGTAGATCCCTGTAGCCAAGCCATCATAAAAATTGGTTACTAAAACAAGGTCAAAACATGGACATATGCATCCACCACTCCAAAAATTAGCTTCACAAAGTCAGAGGGCCATCGCAACAGTGTATTGTTTGTAATAATACAGGGGGTAGTCTTTTGGGAAATGAGGAATAATGTGCTTTATTTTCTTGTACACCTATATCTTGCACACCTACGAGAGACACCATTCCATAATGTCAAACCTCAAACTGATTGTAATACAAATAAGGCTGAGCCCAATAATTTCTCTTGAGTCTTTCCTTCCACAGACTATTGTGGTTGGGACTAAGAGCGTTCTCTTGCAATGTATACGTAGAAACTGGTCAGTCTAGGAAATGTGTCTACTACTCAGTAGTGGTGGATAGTGGAGTTGTAAGTTAATCGGTCCAGTATTCAGATGGCGTCTTCTGCAGGTCCTCATGGGCCTCTTGCTGCACATGGGGTGGATAGACTAGTGGAGGTACTGTAACTTGATAGTGGAGACCCAGGTAAAACTAGCAATGCGTTTTATTCAGTAGTTTGAGTCATACGATGGGGACAGTGAGGAAGTCCAGTACCATTCACCCATTCTCATACTTTACTAATACTTTACTAATCAAAAACATAAAGTGGGAATTTATTAAGACTGCCATGTCGTACACAAGTTGGAGTGAAATGCACCAAATTTGTTAAGAGGCACACCCCTCTTAATAAATCTGGCGCATTTTGGTCTGTCTTAGGAAAGCAAATCTACACTATGAGCAGGAATAGGTTTTTGCTACAACGTGCAAAATTTTATTGTGTAAGAATATATATTTCGAAACAATGGTGGTCCTGCCTCCTCATAGTTAACCACATCCACTTTTTGTCCCACTTTCAAAAGTGTCAAAAGACCTAAGCCTAAATATGGCGGGCCCCAAAATGTTTGTATTTTCTATGCCAGAAAACTGGTGTAAATTCATTGATATATTCCACCCACTGTATTTTGAGCTATTAAGAGTTTACCAGGTAGAACAGCTTCACATGGAGGTTTTCTGTTGGCTCTAACAACCCCCAGTCATTTATCAATTAAATCTAAGCATGTCAGCACTTACGTATGCTGGTGGTAGTAGTAAGTCAGTAGTAATGACATTCCCATTAGTGGGAGTATAATCCGTATACTTCATAGGGTATAAACTAAAATACATAATATATATTTAAAAATGACGACCAAACTGGTTCTTCCTCTTTAATCCCAGCCAGAACTACTCTTGTCTCTGCATTAAAGTAGGTTTGAGTTAGTGCAGTACACTGCGTAATTCCCTACGCTTTCTGGTGAGTATTATATTGCAGAGCCCCATGAGTCACTGAATCCCATTATGTTCTTCACGTCTTGATACCTACACCCTAAGCTGCAATGCGTTCTGAGTCATTTGCGGCCATATGGATTACAAAGATTCCCTTTGTCAGCTGATACATTCTTGTTTGGAATTCTATAGCGCAGTGTAATGAGTAATATTCCAGTTTCATGATTTCTGCAATAAATTGCAGACCACAAAATGTTATCTAATAGGACTGTCTGTGTTTCATGTCAAAGTTATTGAGATTTTTGTATGCAGTCATTGAATTCATCCTTAAATACCCTGATATGTTATACGTTCCCTACTGTTCTACTCTCATTTTCGCTGCAAACCTGACCCTAAATAATACTTGTTTATGTAATTATTTATAACCCATTACTTATATATTTCAAAGAACTATTGAAGTAATGCAGTCAATCACTACAGTCCCTGTTCCCATTGGTGCTGATAATATAATATTCATAAAAAAATCTATTCTCCAATGATTCTCAAAAATTTGAATCCTGATTTGCCACGAATCTGTTGTATGGATTCTACAATCTCTAGCGCCTATCTCCATTACTCACACGTTCTTAGATCAATTTCATGTAGGTTAAATTACCCAGGTAATGTTAGCTGTCTCCTCAGGCCCCATGCACACGACCGTGCCCGCAATCACGGCCCGCGATTGCGGGCACGGCCGGCCGCCGACTGACAGACGCATTTTCGGGCCGTGCTCACATACAAAGTATGGGAGCACGGCCCGCAAAATGCAAAAGAACGGACATGTTCCATAATTCCCGGAACATTTCCACGGCACGGACACCCTTCCGTAGTGCTACAGAAAGGTGTCCGCGTTCAATGAAAGTGAATGGGTCCGTTTTTGCGGACCGCAATTGCGGTCCGCAAAAACTGAGGTTTTTTACGGTCGTGTGCATGGGGCCTTACAAAAGAATGTTGACCTCCAATAACTTTCAAGTTTGAGTACACCTAATTCTTAAGGGATTGTCTCATGAAGACAACCCCCTATGTAAATAGAAGCTGGCCTGGCGATCAGTTGATTGCTGCAGGTAGCCAAGAAATCAGCTGTTATCGCCAGGAACCCTGAGTCTAGCCATACATAAATAATTCATGGTAATGATTCTGTAAATGTATTCTTCTCATAGTTTTTTGTTCACAGTTTTGTTTTCTTTCTTTTCTTTTTCGCTTTTCTTTAAAAAAAAAAAAAAGAAATGTTCACAGTTAAGGGATATTTTCAACATTGACCTGAATATACCTTGTTTCCACCAAGGAATCAGAAAAAAATACTCACAATGAAATGCAAAGAATATGTTTTTGAAAAACAAAATGTTCCCTTTTTTAATTTGTGTCCTGGTATCTTCCATGACCATGGGCAAAAGTTGACATCCATGGATCAGTTCTCTTCAAAGTTCTTATCAGATCATATCCTTGTAAAAACAATAATGTTGTCCTTCACTTTACACTTTAGATTAAATGTAATCTAAAGGGTTCAGTATTCCAAGAATAAGTAACATGGATATCTTTTCAATAACTTGAGTATGTGCTGCAAAATCTCTTTAGAGCAGGCCAATGTTTTATAATCTCAGACTGGAAATGTATAATGTTTTTCTTAATAAAGGGATTTGATTAGAAGGATCCTCCAATGATAAGCTGTTCGCTGGGTGTCCTGCTTCTGGGAGCCCCATCGATCATCTGTGATCCATAGGAAGCCTGACAACAAACATTTAATCTCCCTGTGGTGCCACTACTGGAGAAATGTAGAATTACACAAATCATATTTTAATAATTGGGCTGTCTATGTCCTGTACATGCCAGGTTCTCCAAAGCAAGATATGCTCTTTATAGCTGGCTAATAGGATCCTGAATGGTGGACTTCCTCTCCTAAGGGTTTCTTAAAAGGATATTTGAAAATGGGATTTCTAAATCATACATCCCCTTTAGGATTTTGTAACCATAAGCATTTTCAGTTTTCAACTATTTTTATTCTTACCGGACTGACACAATGGCACAGCTTATACAGGGCCACTAGTTGTAGAATGATAGATCGTTTATGCCTTCAAACAGCTCATGAAAATCTAGTGAGATATGAAAACATTATAAATCCTAGTCAGGGGTCCATAATTCCATCTCTCCATTTTAATTAAAGCAATTTCCACATAAAACGGTGCCATGCTGAAATGAGAATCAGGCTCTAAAACTTTCATGTCTAATAATGTACCTGGGAATTGAAACATGAAATAATGTTGCGTTTCTTTGGAGTTTGCAGGTTTTGTATTAATATAAATTCAGATTATGCTGATTGCGCCATTGAATATAAGTACTGCCAAAACCATATTAAAATTAAAATTATTCTAATCCAATTACAAGTTAATTCATTTTTATAAGGTTTTGATATACGTAAAGAGTACTGCCATACTATATTGGGGTCAGTGCTGTGAGCAAACGTCCATGTTCTTGCACACCATTATAAGGGTAAGGCAAGGCATCCCCATCTGATGCTTGCGTCAGGGCCATGTAACCATGTAATAACCACAAGCATACAATTCTGAAGCCTAACTCCACTTCTCAAGATTCAGATGCTACAACAATTAGTTCTAATATACCCTTCTTATATCACACTTTTGAGATCCTGGAAGCTGACATCTAGTGTACTCTTTAACGTGGTCATCTACTAGGAAGCTCCTAGGTAAGTCTCCGGCGACTTACCTTTATTAAAAAAAATAGTGGCTCTGCTGGTCAAAAACATACATTTTTTATTCATCGACCTTTTACGAGCTACTTGCCCAAATACGGGCAAGTAGAAAAAGGTTAGTCGCAATGATGGAACAGCAGGTCTAGATGTTGCAAATAAAACTCCTTTACTGACTGGTGGTATATACAATTGGCCATAAGGAGTTTAACACATCTCTACAAACGAGAGGCACAGTCACTTTGCCGTCATAATTTGTAACGGTTAATGTGGGCAATGATGGCTCACCAACTTCCCTCAGCTTTTTAGACAGAACTTCCAACTTATTTCTGATACAGAGGTATGTCCTCTTAAACTTTAGGCTCACTTTCTGTCTCTCTCGTGAACTTCTTGGTCTTGGTCTCGGGATGGCCCCAGTCAACTCCACCTGACTTTTCTTGAACAAGGCTCACAGGGAGGCCCCTGGCAACTTCCACCTGTCTTAACTGTCTGCGCGGAGGCTCTTGGCTACTTCCACCCACTTGTTCCAGACCCACTACAGTTTCAGGGTCACTTCAACTCACGCACTGGACCCCAGGCTGCAACAGCTGCCTTTTATCAACTTAGCGCCGCCGCTGCCCTTGCACAAGGTTTACAACATCCCTACCCTATATGCGTTCTCAATACTGTTATTGCACTGCATAATATCCTAGAACATGTCATCTGGCCCAAATGATCTGGGTCAATTTTCCCGACACTGCATTTAAAGGTACAAGTGAAGTGAGCCAGCACTGCCTGCAACAAGACACATCACCATGGACTAACTAATCTTCATTGCAAACAGCAAAGCTATAGTTAAAACCGCCAAAATGGCCATCAATTTCTCAATATTGCAGGTGAAATATCCACAGACACATATTGTAACAGTGCGGTAGAGATATTTCCATAAGGGGAAGGCCCCACATGATACATGATTATATGACAGTGGTGTAACTATTCTTAAAAAGTTACGTTCTTTAATGTTTCCTTGTAATTTTATAAAAACTTTGGCTTAGAAAGCTACTTTTTTGGGGGAATGTTTTTGAACTTATTAACTGTTTTGCTAATTGTTTCCAATTACTAGATAATGATGCCCCCTTTACAGAGTCTTCCCTGGAATTGTTGAGTTAAGAATTACTAACTGTAACGCTGACTGCCGCTGACCACCGCCATCTCACCTCCCCTGACGGCCGTCATGTGTCCCTTCTCGCTATGCCGGCGTCTCCCTCCACCTCTCCGGAGACGCTGGTGCATTCTGCTTCCTAGTCCCTGCTCCCGTAGGGTACGCACTCGCTCAGGCGGTCTCTTAAATGGCCAGCGTGTGCACCACTAAAACCTTCTCCAGCCTATCCATGTAAACCCTTGGCTATTTAGTCTGACCTGCTCACTGCCCCAGTGCCTGAATAATGTTGTGTCTTCCCAGTGTTTGTCTCTCAAATGGTTCCCAGTCGTATCCTGTATCCTGAATCCCGTATCCCGTATCCTGAATCCCGTATCCAGTATCTATGTCTAGTGCCTGTGCCAAGTCGAGTGTCTGTGATGATTTCACCATCTGTGTCCGGTGGCTGTGCCAAGTTGAGTGTCCGTGACAAATGCACCACTCCTGCCTGGTGTCCTAGCCAAGTCCGGTGCCAAGTCCGGTGTCGGTGTCAAGTCCAGTGTCTGGTCTCGATGCCAAGTCCAGTGTCCGGTGTCGCTGCAAAGTCCAGTGTTTGGTGTCGGTGCAAAGTTCAGTGTCCGGTGTCAGTGCCAATTCCGGTGTCGGTGACAAGTCCGTTGTCGGTGCGAAGTCCTTTGTCGGTGCCAAGTCCAGTGTCTGGTGTCGGTGCCAAGTCCAGTGTCTGCTGACGGTGCCAAGTCCAGTGTCTGTTGTCGGTGCCAAGTCCCGTGTCCGGTGTCGGTGCCAAGTCCAGTGTCCGGTGTCGGTGTCAAGTCCAGTGTCTGGTGTAGGTGCCAAGTCCAGTGTCCGGTGTCGGTGCCAAGTCCAGTGTCCGGTGTTGGTGCCAAGTCCAGTGTCCGGTGTTGGTGCCAAGTCCGGTGTCGGTGCCAAGTACAGTATCCGGTGTTGGTGCCAAGTGAAGCGTTCAGTGTCCGTGCCAAGTCCTGTGTCAGAAATGTCTTCAGTATCTGTGTTCTGCATCCGAAACAAGACAGCTTCCAGTTGTCCGGCTCAAGCCATCTACCAGCAAGTACTCTTATCCTAGACATTATACTATACTTTGTTTGACCAGTTGCTACTCCGCTACGGCAAAGTGGCACAGTGGGTCCACATTCCCCACAGTCGTGACACTAACTAGTTTCTTATAACTCTTGTAGGGATCTAAAATTCCTGATTTACTGCTCTATTGTTTCCTTGTAGGACTTGTTCCAGTCATAACTTGGGTGTGTGTTTCCTGTTATCTCTTCTATTACCTTGTACATGAAATTTCAATCCAGCATCGCGTCATTCCTGTTTACGGGCATTTATATTTCTGCTGCCCTTAGTTCTTTAAAGCATATTTTCAGCTCAAATGTATTTATACAGGTGAGCGATTAGCATTCCTATATTCATATGGATTTATCTTTGTATGCAGCTTTAAAATGAATACTAAAAATCCTTCAGCCATTTTAGATGGCCATAATACAGCAAAATTTTGACAACTTTAGTATGTCCAAACCCCCCTGCCCCCCCATAGTTCTACTGAAACATCATAAGTTTAACCGTATGTCTATAATATACATGTTAAAATATATAGGTGTATTATAACTGCCAACCAGTCTTAATACTACTTCATCTAGCTCAAGCTCCATTTACCATAAATTTCTATGTGGGAAAAACGAGAATGACAATCCCTGCGGGACCATTTAGCTATTGACTCTGGATCCTGTGGTAGTGTAGTTAGGAACCGGCAGCATGGGTCAATGTTAAAAATACATAATCTCCACCCAATGTTGGACTGGGGTTCCTAGTGCCGACCAATGGAGATGATTCCGAGGACTCAGCCTCCATCTATATAGAATATGTCCACTATATAGAACATGTGTCTACTTTTCATTTCATCATAGTCCTTGTTATCATTGCACACACCGGACATATCATTAACAAGGTCTTATAGGTTATTTGGGAATCATCTCATAAGAAATAGACCCTAGTGACAAGTGAGAGTTTCCAAAGTCATCTTCAAATCAGGTTGCCTTTTGCAGGACCTATAGAGGCTATTATTGTGTTAGAGCTTGTGCTCACCGGAGTATCCTCTGGTATTTTCTGGTGGGCCAGTCGACCCTGTCTGCATCAAAAGTTAGAATGGATTTACTGCTTATGCATTCAACAGCATAAAGGGGTATTTTGACACGGATATCAGTATTTCAAAATGTTCTGTTCCTGCTTTTTATGGTGTCTAATGGCCCACAAATACCTCTTACATCAATTTGCCTTTCACTCTTGGTTCTGCGGCAGCACTTCAGTTTGTGATCTTCCAGTTTGTGGCCGTTTCCTGTCCTCTTATACTACAAGACCTTTGCTGCATTGCGCTGGCTGGCATCTCAACCAGCTGGGGAAGCTCCTAGGTGACCTCACTTCTGGATGATTTGGCATGCCCACTCCAACTCCCGTAATAACTTTAGAATATTTTCGTTGGTCTGGAGGACCAGGCGCATGTGCAGTAGGGGATTGAGCTAGAATGACTAGTGGTGCAGGCACTGTGAGAGATGAAGATTGAGCATGCGTGGTGAAAACATGATGTGGATCTACCACGCAAGCTCAGATAAGGAGAAGACAGAGGATGTCATCAGTCCCCTCCTCTAGCGTACAGTGACGTCACCAATGACGTGCCGTACATTGAGTCCACAGAAAATACATCTACGTGAGGTAGGTAGAAGTCCCGATTTCAAAGTTTCTGGCTTCACGTGACCGGTTGGGAGATACAGCGTTTAGAAAATAAATATATTGCAAAGTGACATGGACTTTTATGTTGATTTATTTAGACGATAGTATAGGTGTCACAGGCCACCCTTCTAATTCTCAATCATAATTCTTTACAGTGCAATTCCTTTATGCCCTGTTCACACTGAGTTTTGTTTGCAGGCAGAAAAATCTGCCTTAAAATTCCTTCAGGAATTTCTAGTCAGATTTTGACCTGCCTGCAATTTCTTGCCGCGGTTTTCACTACGTTTTTCCCTGTGGCCATTGATCGCCCTTGGCAAAAATTGCAGCGAAAAATGCTTTCTCTGTCTTCCATTTATTTCAATGGGAGGTCAGAGGCGGAACCGCGGCAAGAAAGAGCATGCCGCTTTTTTTATGAGAGGCGGTATCGGCTTGTTTTTTTTGCCACGGATTCCGACGCGGATTCCACGTCAGAATCAGCATTAAAAAACTGGGCCTAAGTCTGGCAAAAATATGACCTGAACGGTGCAGGAATTTGAAATATTCTGGATTATTAGACGGTCATGGAATTATATATGGAACCCACTTGTAAGGGTAGAGAACCTTCAGGGAGAAATTCCACATTAAATTGCAATTCTCTGCCGGATTGTCAGACTTTCTGGACTAATTGTTGCCGAATTAAAGAAATGTCACTATATATGTATAGTGGTTTAGGTGGCATTAGTGTTGCAGGGTGCTGTCGCCATTTTTTGTCTGCTATATATGTATATGAATATATACTCTTCTAAATATATCATTGTAGGTCTTGAAAAAGAGTTTGATTATGTTGTGACCTGCTGACTTTTTCAGCAGTGTTTAATGTTTGATGTACGCCACATAATGGAAACTGACACCACACTTGCAGCCAGGCTACATGTTTATGTGTAAAAACAAAGGGTTAAATGTGATGCTTTATGTAATGCAGAGGCAGAGGGTCACTATGCCAGGCCTGTCCCTGATTTTTATTGGTGGAGGTCATGCCTGGTGCATGGGAAAAAGAAAAATTGGCAGCTGGTGCGGATGTCCTGATCCCCCTTCTTCCTGCCACCCTTCTATCCCTATTCTTTATTTAGCTTTTCTAATGGACAGGAGGAATCAGACAGCGGAATCTGTCACTGCCTGATAACAGATCAGGGACCCCTTCTACGGTGGAGAGACTGAGGGATATGCAAGCTTTCTATAGGGCAAGCTATTTGCAGTGATTTTAGTTTTGTATATAATGTTTGTAGAATGATCGAACTTTCTAAGATAAATTGTTCTGTCCAGGGGCATAGCTAAAGCCTCATGGGCCTGGGTGCAAGAATTCAGCTTGAGCCCCCTACCCCTCCCCAACACCACCATCATCAGACCCTTGCGCGCGCCTATGCCCAGACGCCTTGCCCAACAGCCCTCATAGTATAATGCCCCCACACAGTATAATGCTCCCATAGCTGCCCCCACACAGAATAATGCCCCATAACGTATAATGCCCCCCATAACAGCCCCATACCGTATAAGGCTCCCCATATCAGCCCCCACAGTATAATACCCCACCTAGCTGCCCCCATACAGTATAGTGCCCCCCATATCAGCCCCCATACAGTATAATGCCCCCATATCAGCTCCCCATACAGTATAATGCCCCCATATCAGATCCCCATACAGCAGAATGCCCCCCATATCAGCTCCCCATACAGTACAATGCCCCCCATATGAGTTTCCAATACAGTATAATGCCCCCCATATGAGCTATCCATATAGTATAATGCCCCCCATATGAGCTCCCCATACAGTATAATGCCCCTCCATATCAGCTCCCCATACAGTATAATGCCTCCCATATCAGCTCCCCATACAGTATAATGCCTCCCATATCCGCTCCCCATACAGTATAATGCCCCATATGAGCTCCCCATGCAGTATAATGCCCCATATGAGCTCCCCATACAGTATAATGCCCCCCATATGAGCTACCCATACAGTATTATGCCCCCCATATCAGCCCCCATACAGTATAATTCCCCCATATCAGCCCCATGCAGTATAATGCCCCCCCATACAGTATAATTCCCCCATATCACCCCCCATCTTATCAGCCCCCCATGCCATATCAGCCCCCCATGCAGTATAATCCCCCCCCCCCGCAACATCAGCCCCCCATACAGTATAATGCCCCTATATGTGCATAATATAAAAATAGCATAATTACTTACCCATCCCCGTTCCCACGTCGGGTGGAGGATCCTTCGCCTCCTCCGGTGTGTGCTATGAGTGACTCGGCGCAGACAGGCGCGATGATGTTGCTACATCCCGCCTGCCTTTGTCGAGCCGCTCAAGGCACAGTGAATGCTGGATCAAGGAGATGTCAGCTCCTTGCTCCAGCATTGAATGGAACCGGGACCTCGGTGAGTGACTCGCGACCCCCCGGAGGTCTTCACACGAATCCCCAGGGGGACGCGACCCACAGTTTGTAATGTATTGTGTTGTATTGTGCAGTTTGCGGTGGAGAGAGGAGGGGGGGGCTGTAATTTAACGCCCCCCCCCCCTCTCCACCGCAAACAACACAATACAACACAATACATTACAAGGCAACACAATACATTACAAGGCAACACAATACAACACAACACAATACATTACAATACAATACAACACAACACATTACAATACAGACTCTGCAGCTCACCTGGAGTCCTCCGCACCGACTCTTCCACTGCACTGGCTCGAAGACGTGTCACGTGACAACACGGTCACATGGTACACCAAGTGTACCATGTGACTGTAACCAGGAAGTGCCGGCTTCACGGCACAGAAAATGTATTAAACAAGCCTGCTGTATGGCAGCGTGGGCCCGCGGGCCCCCCAGGCTTAGGGGCCCGGTCGCAACTGCAACCGCTGCGACCCCTATAGCTACGCCACTGGTTCCGTCAATGATTTCAGATTTATCTATTAGCTTTATTTCCATAAACTATACCAGGATTAAAAAGTGACTGCTGAACAGGTGCTTATAAAGCTATATGTAGTCTAGATGGACCATGGTTCACTAATAGCCTCAACATCTGCGCTCTACCAGCAAGGGGGAGTAATTCAGATAACTATATCTGCAAACTAATATTTACACACTTCCCTAATATAATTTTTGAAGTTCATTTCCAACCTTGAATACCACAGGTTTTTTTGTTTTTGTCATTCAGATGGGTCCAAAATTCTTAGTTATTCATTTTATTAATGCCAGAGTTTTTTTTTATATAGAGCCCCAAACCTCTGTATACTAACTTTATGATAAAATTCTGTTTTCATGGACCACTAGACGGAGCCTAGGAGCTTACTGCATACAGTTAATACATTGAAAGCAATACGAAAATAGTTGACTGTAAACTTCTCAGCTCCCCCTAGTGGGGATTGTCTGTAAATAGAATTTTATCATTTAACTGTTTGTCTATGATGAGATTTGGAGCTCTGTATCAGATAAAAGGAGCTCAGACCACTAAAATAATATATTAAGAAATTTATAAACAAAGAGTGCTGGACCTAAAAATGACGTGGTATTAAAAGGTGGAGCTTCTCTTTAAATTCATCTTTTTTGTGAAACACTATTGAAATGTATCCTTTTTTCTTATTATGTGTATTCCTTTTTTTATTTTTTTGTATTGACCATTTCCCATTACTCTGTGGCAAACAATAACAGGAAAACATTAAATTAGATTAAAAATCATTCGGATTTAAAGGGGTTTTCCTGGGATACAAAATGTTTGTACTAATACACTTCCTAATATACAGTACATTGTGGCAAACATTTGTTTCTATTCCCCCTACCTCTGGCCAGCCAGAAGTTCTGCTTTTCATTATAGTGATTTGATTTTTTTGCTTCTCCACACGCTCGTGCACGAGCGTTATTATGCAGACAGACCTGTGTCGATACGTCACTGAGTATTAACACAGGTCTTTTATTGAAGCATAAGCAGAGAATGAACAGCACGGGGATTGAAGAGGCTGTGGACCAATAGGATCCCTCAAACCTGGGACTTCTGACGTAAACCCGGGTTTGAGGCATCTTATTGGTCCACACCCTCCTCAATGCCCGCCTCATTCATTCTTTGCTTATGCTTCAGTGCCGGCACCATTTTCTTTGTGTTCCTTAATATAACTCAGTGCTCGTGCACTGCCCACCGCAAAAATTGTGTCTCCCTGGAAAACCCCTTTAAAGACAATTATACAGTCATTTGCAAAATCAAAAAAGGATTATAGAAAACTGCTTTACACTTAGACTGGCAAGGGGTAAAGTGACTGATTTATTTTAGGGTATTTTTGCAGGTATGACGCATGTAGTCAGTCATATGAATCCCTATTTTAACAACCTCCATGCACCCACTTAGGCCTCATGCACACTTCCGTGTGCCGTTGAACGGCCGATAATGACGGTTCTGTGAATCACGGACCGCACACGGATGGCTTCCATGTGCAGTCAGTTGTTTCACGGACCAAATCAATGCAAAGGCCGAGGAGTAGGACCTGCCCTATTTTTGACGGAACGGCCACACGGTTCCGTTAAAACAACGGAAGTGTGCACGGCCCCATTGAAATGCATGTGTCAGGGTGCTATCTGTTAAAAAAACGAATAGCACCCTGACAAAAAAAACTGAAGTGGGCATGAGGCAATAATGGTAAGGTCGTCCGGTACTTGTACACAGCAGACAATCTGAAATGGCCGAGTTGCTGTGTAAAAAATGGAAAATTGGCCATGAATGCAATAGGTTTTCATACACTATGTTAAAGCAAGGACTAATCTACAGATAGATAGATAGATAGATAGATAGATAGATAGATAGATAGATAGATAGATAGATAGATAGATAGATAGATAGATAGATAGATAGATAGATAGATAGATAGATAGATAGATGATTAGATAGATAGATAGATAGATAGAGAGAGAGAGAGAGAGAGATAGAGAGAGAGAGAGAGAGAGAGAGAGAGAGAGAGAGAGATAGATAGATAGATAGATAGATAGATAGATAGATAGATAGATAGATAGATAGATAGATATTCATCCAATAAGAGACAGCACTCCAATTTGTGATAGAAAAAACGGCTTTTTATTAGCCCCTGTGCAACGTTTCGGCTCTTTACATGGAGCCTTTCTCAAGCGTATGCTTGAGAAAGGCTCCATGTAAAGAGCCGAAACGTCGCACAGGGGCTAATAAAAAGCCGTTTTTTCTATCACAATTTGGAGTGCTGTCTCTTATTGGACGAATATTGAGGATCTGGGAGCAATGATCGGGCTCCTGGGACGTGCTCCCACCTATATTCCTGACTGGTGCTGCTGGATGGTGGGATAGATAGATAGATAGATAGATAGATAGATAGATAGATAGATAGATAGATAGATAGATAGATAGATAGATAGATAGATAGATAGATAGATAGATAGATAGATAGATAGATAGATAGATAGATAGATAGATAGATAGATAGATAGATAGACTCACACTTTATTTTTAAGACCACAACTGAAAATCTATTTTAACATTGTTGTGGGCTCACAAATTAGACCACACTTTTCTTAAAGGGTTGTCTCAGCACAAATGTTGACTACTGGAAATCCTTTCAATCACTAGAACAAAGTCACAGCGTTGCTACAAACGTGCTGTGCGACTTCATCTTCTGACGCCATCGCTCAGCTTTTACCAGAGACCTCACAGAAATTGATGATAAACATTTGACCACGTCTTCTGATATATCTAATTCTGATAATCCAATGACTTTATGCTGGAATTTATACTTTCTTTTTGCATTGTATGTACACTTAAATAGAATAGATTTTTTAAATGGGTTGGCTTATAAAGAAATATATATTTTTAAAGGGGTATTCCCATCTCGGACATTTATGGCATATTTACAGGATATGCCATAAATGTCCGATAGATGTGGATCCCACCTCTGGACCCACACCTATTTCTAGAGAGAGGCCCCCTGACTCCCGTCCTAGCTTCTTCCACTGAGTTATGAAGTGTCGAGAGTACAAAAACACTCGAGCTTCCTCATCTACGCTGTTTCCAGAACTCCGATAGACGTGAATGGAAGTTAAAGAACCAGCGTGAAACAGCAAGCTCAGCTATTTCTGTAGCTCTTAAATACACTGTTTCCGTGACTCTTATTCACTTCTATGGGAGTTCCGTAACCAGCGTAGCTCTTGGCAATCAGCTATTATCGACAGAAGAGCAGATACTGCAGGGCAAATAGCCACGTAATACATGGATGAGCAGCTTTGTGAGCAGCTATTCCCTCTGCTTCATATTAGTATCCACATTGTTCAGCCATAACAACATCAAAACCACTGACAGGTGAAGTGAAACACATTGATCTATTGACAATGGCACTTGACAAGGGGTGAGATACATTAGGCAGAATGTGAACCGTCAGTTCTTAAATTTGATGTGTTGGAAGCAGGAAAAACGGCCAAGTGTAAGAATCTGCACGTCTTCGACAAGGGCCAAATTACGCAATTTATAGGACTTAAAGGATCTGCTGCTAACATCTTGGTGCCAGATACCACAGGACACCTTCAGAGGTCTTCTGGAGTCTATGCCTCAACGGGTCAAAGCTATTTTGGCGGAACGAGGGGGTTCTGCACAATATTAGACAGGCGGTTTTAATGTTATACCTGAACGGGGTGTGTGTGTGTGTGTGTATATATATATATATATATATATATATATATATATCTATAGGCCAGGGTTACCCAGTGAAAGGAAGGTGACTACAGAAGCAAAGGTCAGATTGAAGTAAGTAATAAAGCATTTATTGGCCTGAGGAAGAATTTTCTTTCCAAATACAATAGGGAACATCTATAAAGACTTTTGTATTTCTATAAAGGCTAAAATTGAATTTTAGCTTATTGACTACATTTCCAAACACAGTCCTATATACAAAACAGCCTGCCTGTTATTCCATGATATGATATTCCAGTCTTCTAGACTTCCCAATGACAAATGTGGGACCTTATCCAGAATCAGTGCGCTAACCCCAGTAACAAAATCGGATACTCCAAACAAAGATATTGTCATGACTCATTATTTAGTTACTGTTTGGTTCTTCATTGATGGTAGTGTTGTATATAGACTTCTATGCTGAATGTGATAAAAGTAATGATAAAATACTTGCAAAAACAGATTCAAATAATTTCTTCACTCTTCCCAAACTAGGATTGGCCAGGGGATGTAGTTGGACTTAGCATGGTACAATTTGATACCAGAGTGTTAAGAAAAGACTAGGTGAAGAAGAGACAGGATCAAAAGATCTAAACTGGTCCCACATGGGAGCACATTACACTGGTGGAGTTTAAAAAGTTGGATCTCCATCAAGGACTCCACCAGTGAACTTATAGTATACGCTAACTGTAAGCCATCAATGAACCAGATCATAGATTTGTGTACAGAATATTAAATTTTTTGAAAAGATGTCATATTGTAAGGTAAGGAAGGGAGTCTCTAACTCATATATGGGGAGGTCAAGGTAACATTTTACTACTGAGACTCCTCTTAAATTTTTTTAGACATGGGTTTAGGAAATAATATTGGTCTCAATTAGAACTTTGAAGGTTAGAAATCCTTTAGCCTGATCAACAGGCAGGAAACACTTGATATCTTAGAACCTGGAAGGAAGAGTATTTTTAGACAGGCGTCATCCATTCTTAGTTATTCTATACATTGTGTATAAGAGTTTGTTAAGAAAGTAAAACTATAACTTTGGTTACTACAAAAGGGAAACAGTTTTGTAAAAATATCTTTAAAAAAGGTTATGCATATTAGAAAAGGGAAGGATCATCTAACTGGGAAGACATGATGTAAAATCTCCTTGTGCAATATCAAGTGCTTCCTCGTGTAAGAGGTGTTCAAGAGATGGCCATACGTTGTTCAGTTATAGGTCTCATGGTTGCATTGGACTTTAACGTTGAAACATCTATGGCCTGTTACCTTAACTTACTGTGTGGGTCATCAACCATGAAGTAGTTTGCTTGGAAAATCTTTGACATACTTAAGTAGCCATCAAACCATTCGATGGTGGTGCCAAGCAGCCAAGCCAAATTCCTTGCTGGCTGTCAGAGCCTGGTCTAGAAGGCGACATCGAAAGACCAATAAAGAATCACTTTAGTAATCATTCATTTTAGAGCTTAATTTCCATTCATGTTAGTCAGGTAACAGTGGGCCCGCAGTGTTTCTTGTTTTGTTTTTTCTTTATTTTCTGCCATATTGGTATTATGTACGCTATATTTACCTGCCGAATTGACAAAATTGTAATCTGATTTTAAGTACCGTATGTATGTATGTACATGTATGTCCTTCCTTACCTTTCCTCATATCTGAAAATATCCTGACATGTGTTGCACGAGATCACTAGCTGATTTCATGATACTCTGTCACGAGATGCCTATGCTATATATGTCTATGTGTGGCCACTCAGTAGTTGTGATGTGATTGCAGCCTGTCAAAATTTGCGCTAGCTTGATGCGATATTGTATTGAATTAGCTTAATGAGACATTGGAGTAATTAACCAAATTTATGCAATGGTAAGGGTGTACACAACTATAAGGTACAAATTTAATTTTTCTATTGTTATTGAATACCAAATAAAAAGCTGTTTTAAAAAAAACAAAAAACCATGGGCCCTGTATATACACAAGGGCACATCCCTTGTCACTACTGAAGGGACACCACTGGCCCTGATTACCTGGGTACTTAGAATCTGCACCCCAGATGATCCCACACTTGGTGCTTTGGAAAGGCAGCTGTTCTGTATGTAGCTACATTCCCTAGTTTATGGATTGATGGATATTGACTGCAGCATTGTATTAATATTTTGTCACTGTATGGTACACCATAAGGGGAGGTCTAAATACAAAGAACTGCACAGCCTTATATACAGTATACAATGATACTTCGCTTAAACAAGCACCCAAGATTGCGTTGAAAAATTGTATTCTAAAGTGGAGCGGTGGTCCACTCAAAGAAGACGGCTCGTATGCATTGTATATACAGTAATAGAACTGGACATCTGGTCTGGATAAAGAGGTGGCTTTATTTATTGTATATAGCGCTTGCCTGCATTATGTAGTCAGCATGATATAATTGGTATTGGTAATAAAGTCCTCGGTAAATCTCTTTCACCACTAATTAAAGCAAGTCTGGCCCAGGAATGTTTATATTTACCCTTTAATTTTTACTTAATTTAATTGAACACATTTGCGGTTTCTTTTACACAGGATATAAGAACTTATTGTATACTTGATCTTTCAAAGTATCTACTGTCTCATATTAATTACATTGCGTAGGTCTGTCATTATTTATAAAGTGGCATAATCTTACTATATGTCTGGGCTACATACAGATGTGGCACTGTGCAAGTAGTACCGTGAAATCAGCTCCAGGTTTCTTCAAGAAGTTAATTGCAAATCTTGCCCTGTTGTAGCTTCCTCTACTGGGTACAAGTGGTTTCCAAGATGTAATAGATCTTTATTAAAGAAGAGGAATTTGCTTCCAGTCACTCTTTGGGCAGTTTGGCTGGCACAGTGGGATTTCATCACTAAACTTATGTTCCAGAAAGTGAAATAAGATCTCGCTCTAAACATTGTCAACTGGATGTGAAATCCAGGCCTTTAGTAGCTGCATACAGCCAGGGAATTAGAAAAGATGGAGGCTATATTGTCAGAACATTTCAGTCTAGCCAAGGACACAGGTGGCATACATTAGTTAAAAAAATATACTTGACTCTATTAATGTGGCTACCGCATAAAAAATATTTCTCAACAAAGATTCTACAAAAACACCTAAAACACCTTATTATATAAAGCTGTCCATACTAGCCAAACACTTGTTCTGGCAACAGCTTGTCCTCATGAACCCCTCTCCCCCCATACACATGCACATACAGCTCAGCCGAGCGTGCATGTATTATCAATAGAAAGAAGGAGAAAGGCGTGTCTCCTTGCAAGAAAAAGGATCGGGCATGTTGAAATCTGTACCGATTCTTCTTTCCCCCATCGGGGGAGAGTCAGCACACCGCAATAGATGACTGGGCGGTCCCACAGAAATTGGCAGGTATGGCCAACATTCATCTAATGTGTATCACCACCTTAAGAGGATGGGACAGATTCATCAGATAGATGAGAAAATGGGGGCTATAAGAGGTGGACAACAAAGGAAGTAGAATGAAGATGAAGGGTTGTCTGGTAGAGAAAACCCATTTTCATATTTGCCATTAGGGAATTTTGAATTAATAGAGTGGGGTCCCACATTTAGGACCTCAGCGTCTCTGGAGGACCCGGTATGTGCATGAATAACAAGGGGATTGAACACTTGCTGTCGGATTCCCCCACAAATTGCAGCTTATCTCGGGGGATCTTAGCAGTGGGACCTATTGTAAGCAGCATATTATCTGGAAACCCTTCAACAGGGTCTTGACCAAAGCAAAAAACATGGTAAAAGGTGGTTATAAGTCGGGCAGGGTAAGGAAAACAGATCTAGATGGTAGAGGCAGCTCAAGAGAAATTCACTTCATGCATGGAAGGGGAGAGGATGACCGTACTAGATCATCTGAGAGGTATATATTTTGTCTCATTTTTCTTTTTGTGAAAGTTTACAGTGTAGATTGTATTTAATTGGTTATTGCATATTATAAAGAACTATATTTCATTTTCTTACAACGATCAGTATAGTAGGTAACACAGCTAGATCGCTACTGGAACATGGAAATCCTCTATTATTACTCTCTCTTGTGGATCAAACATATTCAACTCAAGACTAACTAATAAATTATTACACTGGGTAACTTCTGGCTTTACTGGAGTAGCCCTTTAAATGAGCTATATACATTATACCCTCAAAGACCAGGCCTTTTTAGGCCGTAATGGAGCACTACAATTTTTCGTTTTTGCCTCTCCGTATTTCAGCAGCCATAATTTTTTTATTATTATTTTTAACGGACACGGCTGTCATGGCATGTAATTTACCATATATATATATATATATATATATACATATATATATATAATTTTTTTTAAACTATATACATTTCACACTAAACAACCAGTACAATTAATTCTACGGGTTATTATGGTTGTGTGGATACCTAATAAGTGTAAGGTGTTTTTTTTCATTAAATTTATGTGCATTAAAATTTATTTTATACTAAATAATCATGCTTTTGGAATTGTTTTGCAGACTTTTTAAATTTTTCATAAAATGTTTTGTTACAGATTTAATATTCATTAATATTTTACTGTAAATCTTTATTTTTTACTTTAGTCTATTAGCATACTTCTGTATGCTAATACATTATGATCTATGTCACTATGATATAGGCTGTTGTAGGGCTAGTGTGCCCCAACAGCAGGTTGAGTCTACAGACAGCCCTGGGGTCCTTTCTAGGTCCTTGGGAGCGACTGCACAGGGGTTCCCCTGTCCTAAATTGCATCACCAGTAAAGCCGGTGACCCGATCAAAGAAGTGAGTTCCCTTTGATAATGCTGCAATCAACCTTGACGTTGGCGATCAAAAGGTTAAACGACCAGGCCCTGCCATTAGAACTGGAACTAGGCAAATATTAGACAGCTAAGCACTCCAGGGCAGTATGGGATTCTCGTGCAGCACTTATTCTACAGCTCTATAAAAACACAGTGCTGTAGAATAATGACCACCTAATGACCTTAATGACTGCCTAAAAAAAGCATATTGGCGGTCATTAAGGGGTAAGATATTTGTTACAATTTTTAACTATAAATTTCGTAGAATAAATTTTTTACATGAAAGCCTTAGGCCCTGTTCACACTGAGTTTTTTTTTGCAGACAGAAAAATCTGCCTCAAAATTCCGTCAGGAATTGAGCGCCGCGGGCAAAAAATACTGCAAAAAAAACGCTTTCTCTGCCTCCCATTGATGACAATGCAAGGTCACAGATGGAAACGCCCGGAGAAAGGGCATGTCGTTTCTTTCTCCCATGAGCATTTTTTTCTGTTCACAGCAAAAAAACGCCTTCGCTTCTAATTGAAATCAATGGGAGACGATTTCACCTGTTTTTTTGCCTTGGTTTTCGCCACGTAAAAACCACGGCAAACAACTCTTTGTGAACAGGGCCTTAAAGGGGTTGTTTGGACAATCCATTTTTGTTAAAAGGGTCCCTTGATGATAAGCTGATCACATGTATTCTCATTGCTGAGAACCAGAAGCAAGTGTTTAATTTACCTGCAGCGCCACTGTACGGGAAATTAAGTATTACACATTTCCCATTGAAATCAATAGGCTCTCTGTATTATACAAAGATGAGGGTCCTGAACAGGGGTCCCTTTAATTAACCTGAGAACCCCTATAAAATTTAATTAGTGTCCTAATAATGAAGTGATCATTCTATAATGAATTTCAACTTCCCCTTATTTAAATAACACTTAAAGAGGCTCTGTCACCAGATTTTGCAACCCCTATCTGCTATTGCAGCAGATAGGCGCTGCAATGTAGATTACAGTAACGTTTTTATTTTAAAAAAATGAGCATTTTTGGCCAAGTTATGACCATTTTTGTAGTTATGCAAATGAGGCTTGCAAAAGTCCAAGTGGGTGTGTTTAAAAGTAAAAGTCCAAGTGGGCGTGTATTATGTGCGTACATCGGGGCGTTTTTAATACTTTTACTAGCTGGGCGCTCTGACGAGAAGTATCATCCACTTCTCTTCAGAACGCCCAGCTTCTGCCAGATCACGCTGTGACGTCACTCACAGGTCCTGCATCGTGTCAGACGAGCGAGGACACATCTGCACCAGAGGCTTCAGTTGATTCTGCAGCAGCATCGGCGTTAGCAGGTAAATCGATGAAGCTACTTACCTGCAAAGGCTGATGCTGCTGCAGAATCAACTGTAGCCTCTGGTGCCGATGTGTCCTCGCTTGTCTGACTCGATGCAGGACCTGTGAGTGACGTCACAGCGTGATCTGGCAGAAGCTGGGCGTTCTGAAGAGAAGTGGATGATACTTCTCGTCAGAGCGCCCAGCTAGTAAAAGTATTAAAAACGCCCCGATGTACGCACATAATACACGCCCACTTGGACTTTTACTTTTAAACACACCCACTTGGACTTTTGCAAGCCTCATTTGCATAACTACAAAAATGGTCATAACTTGGCCAAAAATGCTCGTTTTTTAAAAATAAAAACGTTACTGTAATCTACATTGCAGCGCCTATCTGCTGCAATAGCAGATAGGGGTTGCAAAATCTGGTGACAGAGCCTCTTTAAATAGTTTTGACGGAAATGTCCTAATGGAAAGATATAAGTGTGGTAGCGTCATGCATACTGTAGGTCACTGTGCAGCTAATGTACTTATACCAGTAATTCCTGGATAGACGATATTAAAAGTCCTTGCTATTAGATTGGATTAGATTTATAACAAAGGGCTGGGTGTCAAATATGGAGAGGACACATTTTTGTTTCTTTTTGCACAACCTTCCCTTCAATACTTGACATGTCTTAACTTGCCCTTACAACAGATGGGTTTAAAAGGATTTTATTAAAATAATTTACATTTAAGGTACCCGGGGATTAGAGCAGAAGTAGGAAATAGTTCTGTAGCATAACACCATTAGTGTTATAGTACCTGTCAAGAAGGCGTTGTTGAAAGCTTGGAAGGTGGTCTACAATGGACGAATTTATGAAGGGTTGTCACATAGTTTAATAAATATCCCTTTGCAGCTATAGCTCTACCACTTCTCCAAGAAAGAGAGACTCCCTCTATAGACCCAATAAAGACTTCTTAATGGCTATTTTATATCGGTTTAAATTGATAAAACAAGCTTGTAATGTTCTTCCATATGAATACATTATATTTCAGGAGACGCTTGCAGAAGTTATGAGTTGTGCAATATTCGTAATATAATTATTTAATTTATTTCCCATTATTTAGCACATATATATATATATATATATATATATATATATATATATATGTATGTATATATATGTATATATATATATACAATACTGTGCAAACATTTCTGATCTCAACATCATTGAGTCTATCTGGAATAACATGAAGAGAAAGAGGGATTTGAGGAAGCCTACATCTACAGAAGATCTGGGGTTAGTTCCCCAAGTTGTGTGGAACAGCCTCCCTGCCGAGTTCCTTCAAAAACTGTGTGCAGGTGTACCTAGAAGAATTGATGCTGTTTTGAAGGCAAAGGGTGGTCACACCAAATATTGATTTAGTTTAGATATCTCTTCTATTCATTGACTTAGTACTTTAATTGCTAAAAAAAAGCTATTACTTTGCAACTTTTTTACACAACTGACTAAAACTTTTGCACAGTACTGTGTGTGTATATATATATATATATATATAGTATGTTTATTTATATATATATAGTGTGTGTGTGTGTGTGTGTGTGTGTGTGTGTGTGTGTGTGTGTGTGTGTGTATGTATATATGTATATATATATATATATATATATATAAAATCAGGGATATCAAACATGGGGCTCTCTAGCTATGGAAAAATTACAACTCCCGGCATGCCCTGATAGTCATAGGCTCATAGATCTCAACAATGAATGATTGGTGGCTAATGTGTTTCCCTTTTCTAGAAGAAGCGTGTTTTCAGCCTTAGTCCTGGTTCAATATAAAATTGTTTTGCAGAGAAGGGACATACATAGGCTGGACCTTGTAGAAAAATTTAGAATGGGGCCTATTCTACATGTTCGCTCTTATCATCTCGGTGTCAAGAGTGCCCAACCAGCCCATCCTTGGTAGGGAGAGGTTTGGTGGAAGCTTTACTGGTCTGTTTTCCTACTCCTTTATTTGCTAAAGTTGCAGAAACTGTGAGGAAGGACAATCAAATTCCCTCTGCTCATGGGGTAAAACCTGAGGTGGGCCCCTCTTTCTTAAGGGGCCCAATAGCAGCCACATAGGCTGCCTCTGTCTTACCTATGCATATTGTAATAATACTGTTAACGCCAACTTTGAAAAACAAGAAGGGGCCCTTCCCGTCAGAGCTTACCATCTAAAGAATATGACAAGGAGTTGATAACTCTTTTTTGAAATGAGGAAAGCCACTGCAGCAAAACTGTAGTATTAAATGGTGGCCATTCAAATGTAATACATGGTCTGCAAGGACTGCTGATACTTAATGGCTTTCTGCTCTGGGTCATTAAAGAGGGTTCACCCTCTAAGAGGGCATATTGAAAGAGTTTGTCTCGTGAGACAACCCCTTCAAACATGCATTATATTCCTGAGACCTTCTTCACTGTCTCTTTTTCTTGCTGGTTCCATTAACAGACTTTATTTGGCTGGTACCTTACCAATACAACTGAGTTTCTGAACATAACAGAACAGAGATTGGAAGACTTTTTGTTTCCCTGAGAAAAGGCGTAACAAAAGTCGTCCACCATGTTGAAGCAAGGACTAAATTATACTATATAGTCAAAAGTATTTTGACCCTACTCTTAATTGAATTCAGGTGTTTCATTCAGTCCCATTATCACAGGTATATAAAATCCAGCACCTCGCCATGCAGTCGCCTTTACAAATATTTGTGATAGAATGGGTCGTTGTAAAGAGATCACTGAATTCCAGCATAACACTGTAATAAGATGCCACCGTTGCCAAAAGTCAGTTAATGAAATCTCTTTCTCCTAGATATTCCACGATCAACTGTGAGTGTTATTATTGTAAAGTGGAAGCATTTAGGAACCGCAGCAACTCAGACAACGTAAAGTTACAGAGCGGGGAATGGAGTGCTAAGGCGAATAGTGCATAAAAGTATCCAACGCTCTGCTGACTTAATAACTGCAGAGATCCAAACCTCCTATGGCATAAACATTCGCACAAAAACTGTGCACCGGGATCACAAAGCAAGGACCATAAAGACATGGTTGGGTGAGTTTGATGTGGAAGAACTTGACTGGCCCGCACAAAGCCCTGACCTCAACCCAATCGGACACCTTTGGGATGAACTAGAACGGAGATTGTGAGCCAGGCCCTCTCGTCTGACATCAGTGTCTGGCCTCACAAATGCTCTTCTGGATGAATGAGCAAAAATTCCCACACACTCCAAAATCTTTTTAGAACGCCTTCCCCGAAGAGTGAAGATGTTTTAGCTGCAAAGCAGGGACCAACTTCATATTAATGCCTACGGATTTAGAATGGGATGTCATAAAAGCTCCTGTAGGTGTAATGTGTTGGTGTGCCAATACTTTTGTCCATATAGTGTACGATCCAGCCAACATGATTGCAATAAAATGTATCAGCAGTCACATGTTCTAATCTAGTAGTGATTACATCTCTGGCTGATGGACACATTTTTGACTGTGTTTATGAATAACATGAAATAAAACATCAGAGGGACGTTTAATTTCCTTTGTCCTCTTTGTTGTATGACAGAGAGTGCTAACGCTAGAGGAAACCGTTGGCTTACAGCACAGATCTCCCATTGTCAGAAAAATCAAAACAGCCGAATGTTAGCTTTGTGCATGATTGCGGTTTCGTAGGTGAGCCAAATACATTGTGACGACTGTTTACAAAATCAGCTCTATAAGTGAGGGGGAAGTGGCTCTTAGATGTTTCAATTAGCTGCATTAACGAGAGAGATAATAATCAGACTTCAGGGGGATAATAGCAGTCATGTTGCTTATATTAATTTCCTGTGATTCCTCCTTCCCTCCCTTGACCCAACTCCCAAATCTAAAAGGATGATATTCTTCATCTTGTCATCACAAGTCATTGGTGTTTCTGTAGGGTAAAATATTGTAATAAGATGACTAAGGAGAAGAAGAAGGAAGTCAAAACTATCCTCCTCAATCATCCTGCAGGACCTACTCCTATTCCTGGAAAATGACTTCTACTAACGTCTCTATAGAAATTTTGTTTTTCTTGGGTTAAGAACTATTTGTGCACTAAGATATTGTAGGTCTAGGTGCAGGGGCATATAGGAAGGCAAAAATCTTATGGTATGTACTTAGCATTTACACTGCAGTATTAATATATGCAGGGCCGCCATCAGGGGGGTATTAGGGGTAGTACTGTAGGGGGCCCGGCCAAACTTAATTGAAAGGGGGGCCCGGCAACTGCCGCGACTTGCTTTTGGTAGAAAAAAACAAGCCCCTGCAATGGGGCCTGTTCTTTTCACCAAAACAATGTCGTGAGCTGCTGCGGGCCCCCGAGCTGCGGGCCCCCCTCTCATCACCGCCGCCGCGCCGCGAAACACCACCGCTTGCGCGCGTACGAGTGCGCACGACCGCAAGCGCGCACGATCGCAAGCGCGCGCCCACGTGCGAACGACCAGGCGCGCCGCCGAGAGGGAGCAACACAAGTACATCGACGGGGAAGGACAGCCACACAGGGACAGCGGCGCACGGTTACTTACCTGCTGGCCCGCCTCCGACTCCGCCTCCTCCTCGTCCTCCTTGTCCTCCTCGTCCTCCTTGTCCTCCTCCGCCTCCTCGTCCGACTCCGCCTCCGCCTCCGACTCCTCGACCTCCTCCTCGTCCGCCTCCTCGTCCGACTCCGCCTCCTCCTCCTTCTCCAGAGCGTAGCTGCGTAAGGAGAGGGGGAGGAGTCTAGTTCTTGCGCGGCGGCAGTTCTACGATCCCCGCCATTTTCTGGAGCCTGGAGGTGAAGGACGACGTCTGGACCGAAGACATCGCCTGAAGAGGACTGGAGTGGGAGCAGCTCTTCTGACATGGTGAGTAAAGTGTGTCAAAGTGCTGTTTAAGTATGGCCCTGTTCACACAGAGTATTTTGCAGGCCGAAAAAATCTGCCTCAATATTCCTTAAAGAATTTTGAGGCAGATTTTGCCCTGCCCACACTATCTTGCTGCGTTTTTTGCTGCGTTTTTTGCCCGCTGCGATTGAGGACAGCAGACAAAAAACGCAGGGAAAAATGCATTTTCTGCCTCCCATTTATTTCGATGGGAGGTCAGAGGCGGAACCGCGGCAAGAAAGGACGTGCTGCTTTTTCTTTTTTCTGCGACTTACTCTCATTGATTTCAGATTAAATCAATGGGAGGCGGTTTTGGAAGTTTTTTGGTGCCGATTCTGACGCAGTGTCCGAGTCAATATCAAGGCCCAAAAACTGTGTGAACTGGGCCTTATTGTTAGGGCTTATTCAGACGAACGTGTAATACGTCCGTGCAACGTGTGTGATTTTCACGCGCCTCGCACGGACCTATGTTACTCTATGGGGCCGTGCAGACTGTCAGTGATTTTCACGCAGCGTGAGTCCGTGTGTCCGCTGCGTAAAACTCACGACATGTCCTATATTTGTGCACTGTTCGCGCATCACGCACCCATTGAAGTCAATGGGTGCGTGAAAATCCCGCCCAGCACTTCCGCAGCAGTATAAACTATGAATGAAAACAGAAAAGCACCACGTGCTAAAAACAGAGTGTCATAATGATGGCGGCTGCGCGAAAATCACGCAGCCACGCAGCCACGCATCATACGCTGCTGACACACGGAGCTGTTATGGACCTTTTGCATGCGCAGAACGCCACGTTTTTGCGCACGCAAAAAGCACACGCTTGTGTAAATCCAGCCTTAGGGTAGGAACACACTAGGCATGAACGCTGCGGATTTTATGCAACACATTTTATTGTAGAGAATCCGCAGCGTATCACAGTCGCAGCAGAGTGGATGAGATTTGAACAAATGTCATTCACACGCTGCAAAAAAAATGGACCTGCAGTGTGGCTTTTGACTTTTTAAGCCGCAGCGTGTCAATGTATTCTGTGGGAACGCTGCTCCTCTGTTGCGGAAATGCTGTGGTTCTGCCGCAAAAAACACAAATGAGAAAAAAAAGGTACTTTTTTACATTTATAAAAAAGTTTAGACTTGCCCCGGCCGTAGTCCAAGTGACGCGATACTCTATTATTAGCGCAGCCCGGAATAGAGGATCGCGTCACCAGGACTACGGCCGGGGCAAGTCTAAACTTTTTTATAAATTTAAAAAAGTGCCTTTTTTTTTTTTCTCATGTGTGATTTTTGCGGCAGAACCGCAGCATTGCCGCAACAGAGGAGCGGCGATTCCACAGAATACATTGACATGTTGCGGCTTAAAAAGCCAAAAGCCACACTGCAGGTCCATTATTTTTGCAGCGTGTGAATGAGATTTGTTCTAATCTCATCCACTCTGCTGCGACTGTAATACGCTGCGGATTATCCACAATAAAATGTGTTGCATAAAATCCGCAGCGTTCATGCCTAGTGTGTTCCTACCCTAAGGCCGGATTTACACGAGCGTGTGCTTTTTGCGTGCGCATGCAAAAGGTCCATAACAGCTCCGTGTGTCAGCAGCGTATGATGCGTGGCTGCGTGATTTTCGCGCAGCCGCCATCATTATGACACTCTGTTTGTAGCACGTGGTGCTTTTCTGTTTTCATTCATAGTTTATACTGCTGCGGAAGTGCTGGGCGTGATTTTCACGCACCCATTGACGTCAATGGGTGCGTGATGCGCGAACAATGCACAAATATAGGACATGTCGTGAGTTTTACGCAGCGGACACACGGACACACGCTGCGTGAAAATCACTGACAGTCTGAACGGCCCCATAGAGTAATATAGGTCCGTGCGAGGCGCGTGAAAATCACGCACGTTGCACGGATGTATTACACGTTCGTCTGAATAAGCCCTAACAATAAGGCCCAGTTCACAGAGTTTTTGGGCCTTGATATTGACTCGGACACTGCGTCAGAATCAGCACCAAAAAAACTTCCAAAACCGCCTCCCATTGATTTAATCTGAAATCAATGGGAGCCAGTCGCGGAAAAAAGAAAAATCAGCACGTCCTTTCTTGCCGCGGTTCTGCCTCTGACCTCCCATCGAAATCAATGGGAGGCAGAAAATTCATTTTTCGCTGCGTTTTTTGTCTGCTGTCATCAATCGCCGCGGGCAAAAAACGCGGCAAGATAGTGTGGGCAGGTCAAAATCTGCCTCAAAATTCGGTGCGCAGTTCCAGGCGGGTGCGCATGCGCGGGAGTTTGCGGGTGTGCGCGAGTGGTCGCACGGGCGGCAGTGTTTGACGACCCCCATGCTACCCAGGGCCGACATCAGGGGGGGTATTATGGGTACTGATGTGAGAGGCCCGGCCAAACCTAATTGAAAGGGGGGCCCGCAGCTCACGACATTCTTTTGGTGAAAAAAACAAGCCCCATTGCAGGGGCCTGTTTTTTTTCTACCAAAGGCAAGTCTCGGCAGTTGCCGTGCCCCCCTTTCAATTAGGTTTGGCCGGGCCTCTCACATCAGTACCCATAATACCCCCCCTGATGGCGGCCCTGGGTACCATAATATAGTGCTGGACGGAGTACCGTTAACAGGCGGTGCCACGGTAGGGGGGCCCAGAAAATTTAGCTGTAGAGGGCCCTGAAATTCCTGATGGCGGCCCTGAATATATGCTAGTAATGGAGTCAGCAGCATTTCTCAACCTGAACCATAATTCTGTAGGCATGGAATAGGATGTTATCAACATTTAAAGATCTATCTATATTGTAGAATATTAATAGATAGATATGATATTGTAGGAGATAGATATTATATAGATAGATATGATAGGTACAGTAGATAGAGATCTAGATAAATAGCTATCATATTTTAGGATAGATAGATAGATAGATAGATAGATAGATAGATAGATAGATAGATAGATAGATAGATAGATAGATAGATAGATATTTTTTTCTATTTTCATTGCCTTCACTTTGGCAGTAAAGGCCCTTTTACATGGGCCAATTATCGGGCAAACGATCGTCGATCTGCTGATCGTATCGTTTTAAAAAAGTAAACTATTATCGTTGTCGGCAGCACATCTCCTTCTGTAAATAGGGAGATGTGCTGCCGACATAATAATAATACATGGGGACGAGCGATCGGAGTAACGAGTGCTCGCCCTCATGCTAGCTCATTGTGAAAGGAGCAAATGAGCGCTGATAAATGAGCTATCTCGTTGATCGCCACTCGTTTACACGACCCAGGACGAACCGTGGAAGAGGACCTTTACTCTCAGAGAATTCATAGTCTGCATTTCCCTGAACACGGGGCAGTCATTTTAGTCCTCACTCTCCTTCTCACTGATTCCTTTAATAGGTTTTATTTTAAAAAAAAACATGAATTTTGCTATAACTTGCAAAATTATTTCCTCTGTATTATGCGGACATCCAATGAAGAGCAGCGAGTGGTGCATTTTTTTCCTGTGGTGTTTTGGCATAAAATTTATATTCTCTTAAAATTTGAGAGTTTTTATATTCTTGCTTCAATATTAATCTGACAAAACATTGTCTACATATAATAAATATTACAGCACAAAATTGGCAATAAAAAGTGCTATTTCTAAACCTCGCCAGTTTATGCCATCTGAGGCCTTATATGCTGTACTCTCTTACGTGTATTTTTCATTGCCCTCTAAGGGCCAGTTCACACAGAGTTTTTTTTACATGTTTTTTGATGCGGAAACGGACATCAATGGGAGGCAGAGAAAGCGTATTTTGCAGCGATTTTTTGCCCGCGGGATTCAATGGCCGCGGGCAAAAAACGCAGCGAAAATCGGCATGAAGGCAGAGCAAAATCTGCCTCAAAATTCCAAACAGAATTTCCAAACTGCAAAAAACTCAGTGTGAACCCAGCCTAAATAGGCTATAAATATCCAAGGGTGTATATTGTTACTTACTACTGTTTCCTCTTTTTGCAAGTCCCAGCACAGCACCCCATGCCTTTGACTTTCCGATCACACGTAAATAAATGATTCTTAAGACCTTGCAGGCGACTGACTACCACCACAAGAATGTCTTCTGATCATGTTTTGCATCCTATTTGTGCTTAATGCTTATAGCCGCTGCCTCAAGCTGTGTTTTTTCAGCTCCATTCCAAGTTGAGCTGTCCTAATACTCTATTCTTAATCCTATATCTTTCTACTATATAAGCTATGCTTCCTTTTACTTTGGGCAAAGATTCGGTTTGCTGCCATAGCCCTATATCTAAATACCCTGACCAAGGTAGAGTGTTATAAGTGTCTCCCTAGCACCCAGCACCCAAGAGAAATGCCCTATCAACCCCTGATATACGAAAACTTGCAAGAAAAGGTGTATCTATAGGAGGTACAGAAATAGAAGTGGCACCCTGGTCCTAGTGCCTGAGGGAGTCCAAAGACCTTTAGTGATAACTTTTACATGGGGTTATCAGGCAGTACTCTCCTAGTAACCTGTCTGTCTTAGATTACTTAAGGCTTCATCTCAAGGCTGATTTGATGGAGGACAGAGGAGGAGAGTTAGGCTTTGCCACTACTCCTACCACACTTTTTAAATCTTGTGCTTCCATGATATTTTTGTGCTAAGAAATATTGCCAGGCAATTAGTTGTTCTAGTCTAACCAACTTTAGGATGTTTTTTTTTTTTTTGTTTGTTTTTTTAATATAGCCATTCTTAATCCAAAAAAAGAGAATCCCATTACAATAATATAGAATATTCTATTCTATTGGGAATAACCTTTTTTTTTTTGCATTTTGTCTACTGTGACATATATTTGTATGTTTCCATCTTGGAAAGAGCCAGCCTATAACAGTGCCCCATAACAGAGCCAGCCTGCAACAGTGCCCCATAACAGAGCCCCATAAAAGCCAGCCTATAACAGTGCCCCATAACAGAGCCAGCCTATAACAGTGCCCCATAACAGAGCCAGCCTGCAACAGTGTCACATAACAGAGCCAGCTTATAACAGTGCCACATAACAGAGCCAGCCTACAACAGTGCCCCATAACAAAGCCAGCCTATAACAGTGCCCCATAACAGAGTCAGCCTGCAACAGCGCCGCATAACAGAGCCAGCCTATAACAGTGCACCATAATAGAGCCAGCCTACAACAGTGCCGCATAACAGAGCCAGCCTTTAACAGTGCCTCATAACAGAGCCAGCCTACAACAGTGCCCCATAACAGAGCCAGCCTACAACAGTGCTCCATAACAGAGCCAGCCTGCAACAGTGCCCCATAACAGAGCCAGCCTATAACAGTGCACCATGATAGAGCCAGCCTACAACAGTGCCGCATAACAGAGCCAGCCTATTACAGTGCCTCATAACAGAGCCAGCCTACAACAGTGCTCCATAACAGAGCCAGCCTGCAACAGTGCCCCATAACAGAGCCAGCCTATAACAGTGCCACATAACAGAGCCAGCCTACAACAGTGCCCCATAACAGAGCCAGCCTATAACAGTGCCCCATAACAAAGCCAGCCTGCAAAAGTACCGCATAACAGAGCCAGCCTACAACAGTGCCGCATAAAAGAGCCAGCCTATAACAGTGCCTCTTAACAGAGCCAGCCTACAACAGTGCTCCATAACAGAGCCAGCCTGAAACAGTGAACCATAACAGAGCCAGCCAAAACACAGTGCCCCATAAAAGAGCCAGCCTAAAACAGTGCCCCATAACAGAGCCAGCCTAAAACAGTGCCACATAACTGAGCCAGCCTGCAACAGTGCCCCATAACAGAGCCCCATAACAGAGCCAGCCTACAACAGTGCCCCATAAGAGAGCCAGGCTTCTTTTAGAATAATTAAAGATAAGGCCAAGAGTATGCCAATGTAGTTCTGCCCATACACAGCTACATCCAAAATCTTGTCCCAAGGGTCAGGATAGACATCTGACAAGGTCAAGCAAGAAGAAATCTGGCTATGTATCTTCTTCGTTATCTGTTCTATTTTTGAGAAGATGACCCCATACACAGTCACACTGTACACAACTATGTTCCAATCATATTATCCATCCTTCTTGATATTGATATTGAATTTCCAAATTGTTTTTCATCACGAGTTGCATAAGCCCCATAGCAAAAAATGAAAATGAGTTCACCACCCTTATCCTTTTGAGGGGCAGAAGGTGTGTGGTAATGGACAATAATTGTGCAGAGGTTCACACTACTCTTGATGTAGAGGAAGAAGGCTAACATGAGCCAAGGGCACCACATAGCAATCACAGCCCAATCATAGAAAACGTGCATAAATTATACTGAAGGACCCAGTATTTTGCCCCCCCCCCCCAATCGGACAATTAAATTATAAAAAAAAAAATGCTCACCTCACCATTCCTCTTTTCCCCTCCGTGTTCCCTCAGGCTCCCTCAGCATGTTGCGGCTCATACAACGTACTGAAGTGGGGCAGCATCAGGGCGTTGTATGTCCCACTGATGACTTGAGTACTGCATCGATGTCAGGACCTTTTATTTCATGGCGGATGGGAAGGGGAATGGAAGGGGCACAGCCGACTGAACGATGCAACACATTTATGAAGAGGTGTTCGCCTCTTAATAAACGTATCGCCTCTTACTCCAACTTTCTTTCTATTAAGACTGGCAAATGAAACACCAGTCTTAATAAATTCCCCCAATTTGTCGGTTGCTTGGTTGAACTCAATCAACACTAAGTTTTGACCAATGTTTAATTTATGCAGGTTTTACTAGTCCATGTAGTAGAATTATTAACTTTTTTTCCCATTTTTGGTCCAGAAACTTATTTTTCATGCTTCATTTTTATGAACGCGCCATTCTCGTGGCTTTCAAGGCCAAAAAATGCAAATTATTGTGCCAGTTGTTTAAATAAATACTCACAAATAAAGAAAAAAAGAAAAAATTATAATGTCAAAAATATATACACTGACTATTGGAATCAGGTGTTTCCCTTGGAACAGACATGCTAAACCATGTGAGCAATTGTAGAACAGTATTTATAAGATCGCCACTCGGGAATTAGAATTTTTTTTTGTAAATATTAAAATTCCTCATATCAATGTTCGTACAGAGATGGAGATCCTGCAGATTGATCCTGGGTTCAATGTTGGAACAACAAGCCAGACAAAGGCATTTCACAATATTTACAGCCCTCAAACTGTTTAGACAAAGACAGGATAACACTTCCAGGACAGATCATGGTCTTTTTACTTTGGATTGCCATTTGTCTTGGCAGATCACCAAGTCTTTAGGCTTCCCCAGGCTCCTTTTCTGTCTGGTCTCATCACTTGTCATTAACCCCATGCTGAGTCCAGCCTACAAACATGTTACGCCCAAAGGAGAGCTGGGTTGTAGCAAACCTGGACCCAGAAATTGGATAAGACAGACCTAGCAGAGTTTCTCTATAATATATGGCTGTTGAAGTGCCAAGCCTGGGGAATGAATTACTTGTCCAATTTGTCCAGCAAACATCTCGGAGTGCTTACTGTCTCCCCAGCGGACAATCATCTGTCTTTGATTTTGCAAATTTCACACCATGTATAACATTTTTGAATATTTGTCAGGGATTTTATTTTTATTTTTCATTCTTCGCAGCCAGAATACTCTCGGATGAGCTGAATGGCAGATTGCCGCCCTCCTCATGCTTTTTCAATCACACTCTATTTGAATCCATCGTTGAAAATAAAACCTATATTTCTTGAGTAGCTTGAGAAAGCCAACCTTTCATTCGAGAGCTTTGGCGTATGGAAGCCAAACTTCAGTGCCCAGGATTTTTTACAAATAAAATAAATAAATAATGTTTTTTTAACAAATGGGAACATTGCAATA